>NW_006921733.1:6026352-6038363 GCF_000298275.1 Orycteropus afer afer
TTTTTTTTTTTTTTTAAAGAAAGGAAAAAGTATGGCTGGGGCAGGGCAGGGCACTCAGGTTCCATCAGAGCACACAGACTGGGATGGAATTCCTGCTGGCTGAGAAGGTGAGTGGGAGTGAGGGATGGCCACACCTCTGTTCACCAAGAGTGTGGGGTTAAAGAGTATCAAAAAGAAAGTCACACCTTTCCAGTCTTCAGTGTCCTATAGGTCCTTTTAGTCCCCACCAGCAAGTGGAGTTTATTCTTAGGTCTCTGGAATCTGAGAGAATGACGTTGCTTTAAATATCCAAAATGGTCGAGCTGCTTGTATTTGAATTGAATTTCAATTCAAATTGCTCTTCCAATGCTGCTTCTTCATCATTGCTGTATTCTGGGTCTGTATCCAGGTCCCTTGTTTCTACTGCTTTATGTTGCTTCTTTGTGTGGACTGTGATGGTCTGTTGTCACTGAGACATTGTGGCATTGTGGCTTTGTTGTATTTATATTTAATATTCATTACTCTAACTTATTGATTTTCCACTTTTTTTTTTCTCTCTTTTATCCCTGTTTGCCTATGCAGTGTGTGTGTTTTGTCCTCTTGCTTTTACTTTTTTGATGGTTTTATGATTGTTGTTTTCGTCTAACTGAGTGGGACAGCAAATGTGCCCATACAACCTAACCACACTCATGCCACCTGAAGCTCCACTAACTGAGTGAGAGCCACCACTTCCTTCTGCACCAATTGGCTAATGACACATAACCATCATAAGAACCTGACTCACCCTTAATTGTTCTTCAATTCAAATGTTCTTGCATTCTAAATGGCTGTCCTTCCAGATTAGCCAAAAGTGCACAGCTCAGTCCATGTCCCTCTTTGCCACTTCCCTTTTTTTTCATCAGCCACTGGTGCAGTCGCATACCAGCGACCACAGCATCATCCCAGCAATCACCCCAAGGATCAACCTTCAGCACCTGATTTTCTCAGTAACTTGGGTTGGCTAGATCCAAACGGGCATGCACAGCACCACTGAAACCCAAGCAGAGAGCTCACTGGTGCTCCAGGTGAATGAGCTCGCTCCGCCCTCAGTGGGTCACTGAGTGGGCTTGGGTCGACGTGGGAGACATGGAGAGGTCTGTGCTTGTCTTTATCACTGATATCGGGACCACAGATTACAAGCAGGCACTCTCCCGACTCCAGCACAGCTGAAATCGCACACATCTTTGGTGCCGCAGGTGGGTGGTACCACAGACAAACTCTCGAGCCATTTGCGGTCTGGGAGGATTGCACTAGCAAGGTGGGCAGATGGGGTGGAGAGACAGGAATTTGCAGCTGAGTGCAGTCCCGGGAATTTTCCTTGGATCGGCTTTTTGGCACCGAGGGGCCTTGGAAGGGGGGTCTTTGAGTGTGCCTGAGCCTGGTGGAAAGTGGCAACTTCCTAACAACAAGAATCTTGCCTAAAATTGAGCTGCGGGCTTGTAAATAACAGTACTATGTCATCAGTAGCAGCCCACTGAAAGCTCTAGAAACTGACTCTAGCAACAACAAGCTTTTCTTCTTCTGTTCCCATCTTCTCTGACAATAACTTCACTCATTCAATAGAAGAAATCAAATTCAGCCAATTACCATAAAACCTTCCAGTTTGAACTCTAAACTCTCTTTATGACAAACAGAAACACATATCCATATACCACACAGTGATTCAACCATCACAAAGAAAACAGCAGAGTGACCCAGCATACCTGAATCAATAATAAAATAAAATACACCAGCTTCACCTTTTCAAAATATTAAACCATAAAACCAAGACAAAATAAATCAACACGTAACCAGCAGTTAAAGACAACCTTAAAATGTCTAGGAAACAACAGGCAACCTCAAATCAAACAAAAAACAGGACAAGGCATTAGAAGCAAAACCACAAACAAAGGTCTCATTATACATGGAGGAAGTGGAGATAATTCTTTATCTGAGAAGGAATTTAGAAGATATGCTTATAGAGCTATCCAAAAGCCTAAGGAAACTCCAAACAGAAACAAGGAGAACACAGACAGTTCCCTGGAGAAACTCAGGAAAATCATTGAGGAACAGAATATTAAGATCAATGCACAATCAGAACTCATACAAAAACAGCAGTTAGAAATGCAGAAAATGTCTATTGAAATGTAAACCATGAACACCAAAATGACAGAACTACAGAATGACAGTAGAAGCTCAGAAAGCAGACTAGAACAGGCTGAAGAACTCATATCCTAACTAGAAGACAAATCCCTGACACTAGCCTGTATGAAGAAAAATCAGAACAAAGATTTGAGAGAAATGAAGAGAGCCTAAGAATTAATTATATGCAAAGACATGAGACAAAACAATACAAGATTCATTGGAATTCCAGAACAAGAAGAGGCTATAAAGAACACTGAGAAAATTGTGGAAGATCTGCTAGCAGAAAACTTCCCCCATGTCATGAAGGAAGAAAAGATATTTGTCTAAGAAGCTCACAGAACTCCACACAAGATAGACCCCAAAAGAAGACACCAAGACATATTAAAATCAAACTTTCCAAAACCAAAGACAAAGAAAAATTTTTAGAGTTTCCCAGGAAAAAAAGAAATATTACTTATAATAATCAAACTGTTAGGTTGGGCTCCAATTACTCAGCAGAAACCATGCAGGCAATAAGGCAAAAGGGCAGCATATATAAAACTCTGAAGGAAAAAAGAAAACTTCCAACCAAGAATCCTATATCCAGCCAAATTATCCATAAAATATGAAGGTGAAATCAAGGCATTCTCAGACAAACAGAAATTAAGAGACTTTGTGAAAACAAAACCAACCCTACAAGAAATGCTTAAGGAAGTCCTACCAATAGAGAACCCACAACAGAGATCAGCAAAACCAGGATATGTGACATCAACTTTAAAACCAAATCAGAAATAGATACTCATAATAAGAACATAAAACATTCTACCTTAAAAACCAAGGAACTCAAGTAGCACACAACAACAACAACTAACCTATCAGAGGGAATAATACTTCTAGGTACAGACCCTCAAATGGAGAGGAAAACACAACAATGTCTTTGCAGCACGCACTGCTCTAAAAATGTAGAGATAAGAATATACTTCAAGGTAACCACAGAGAAGAGTAACAATTCTTCTAAGTAAATCCAGAAGGAAGGAAAACATGTGGGTTTAATAAACACAAAACCAACAAAAAAGAAGAAAAGGAAGAAAGCAATAGCCAACAAACTGAACTCAGCACAGAAATATACACGGACCAAGGAATCAACAACAACATGACAAAAAAACACAATAGAATGACACCAATCAACTCATACCTATCACTAATTACACTCAATGTGAATGGACTAAATGCACCTATCAAGAGAAAGAGAGTGGTAGACTGGATAAGAAAAGAAGGCCCATTGATATGCTGCCTACAAGAGACACACCTTAGACACAAAGATAAAAACAAATTAAGAGTTAAAGGATGGAGAAGAATATACCAAGGCAATGGATACCAAAAAAGGGCAGGGGTAGCAATTATGATTTCTGATAAAATAGACATTAAGGTGAAAAACATATTAAGAGACAAGGATGGGCATTATATGACACTAAAATGGTCAGTCGACAAAGAAGAGGATACAATAATAAATATTTATGTACCCAATGAAAATGCTCCAAAATATATGAAGCAAATATTAACTGAATTAAAAGGAATGATAGACAACTCTACATTGGTAGTGGAAGACTTTAACACCACTTTCAAGGAGAGACAGATCAATGGGAAAGAAGCTCAGCAAGATACAGAAGAACTTAACAACACAATCAACCAACTGGAACTCATAGACATATAAAGAGCACTTCACCCAACAAAAACACAATTCACATTCTTTTCCAGTACACATGGATCTATCTCCAGAATAGACCATATACTAGAACATAAAACAAGCCTCAATAAATTCAAAAGCATTGAAATACTGCAAAGCATTTTCTCTGACCAAAATGCTATAAAACTGGAAATTAATAATAGGAAGAGCAAGGAAAAAACATCAAATATATGGAAGCTGAACAACTCTCTGCTCAAGGACTATTGGGTTACAGAACAGATAAAAACTGAAATTAAAAAAAAAATTCCTAGAAACTAATGAGAATGAAGATACATCCTACCAAAACCTATGGGACACAGCAAAAGCAGTACTAAGAGGACAGTTTATAGCAGTAATGCATACATCAAAAAAAAGAGGAAAGAAACAAAACCAACACTCTAACTTATCAACTACAACAACTAGAAGTAAAACAACAAAAGAATCCTACAGTATCTAGAAGCAAGGAAATAATAAAGATCAGAGCAGAAATAAATGAAACAGAAAATAAAAATCCACAGAGAAAATTAACAAAAGAAAGAGCTGGTTCTTCAAAAAGATTAATAAAATCGATAAACCATTGGCAGACCTAACAAAAGAAAAGAAGGAGAAGACCCAAATCACAAGAATTGTAAACGAAAATGGTGTCATCACAACAGAACCAACTGAAATAAAAAAGATACTGACAGAATATTATGAAAAACTGTATACCTAGATATGAGAATCTAGAAGAGATGGACAAGTTTCTAGAATCACAAGATCTACCTAAATTATCCCACTCAGAAACAGAAAACTTGAACAGACCCATAACAAGGGAAGAAATTGAACAGGTCATAAAAAAAAAAAAAAACTTCCCACAAAGAAAAGCCCTGGCCTTGATGGCTTCACTGGAGAATTCTATCAAATATTCAGAGAAGAGTTGACACCTATGCTACTCAAGCTATTCCAGAACATAGAAAAAGATGGAGTACTCCCAAACTCATTTTATGAAGCAAGCATAACACTAATACCAAAACCAGGGAAAGACAACACTAGAAAGGAAAACTACAGACCAATATCACTCATGAACATAGATGCAAAAATCTTTAACAAAATCCTAGCCAACAGAATCCAACAACATATCAAAAAATTAATACACCCGGACCAAGTGGGATTCATACCAGGTTTGCAAGGGTGGTTCAACATCAGAAAATCAATCAATGTAATCCACCACATAAACAAAACAAAGGAAAAGGACCATATGATTATATCAATTGATGCAGAAAAGGCATTTGATAAAATCCAACATCCATTCCTGTTTAAAACTCTCAGCAAAATAGGGATAGAAGGGAAATTCCTCAACATAATAAAGGGTATATATGCAAAGCCAATGGCCAACATCATTATTAATGGAGAAAGACTCAAGGCATTCCCCTTATGAACAGGAACCAGACAGAGATGCCCTCTATCACCACTTCTATTTACCATTGTATTGGAAGTCTTGGCCAGGGCAATAAGGCAAAAAAGAGAAATAAAAGGCATACATATTGGCAAAGAGGAATTAAAACCATCTCTATTTGCAGATGATATGATCCTATACATAGAAAACCCAAGGGACTCAATAAAAAGACTACTGGAACTAATAGAGAGGTTCAGCAAAGTGGCAGGATACAAGATGAACATACAAAAATCAGTTGGATTTCTCTACACCAGCAAGGAGTCCTCTGATAAAGAAATAAGGGAAACCATACCATTCACTATAGCTACAAAAAAAATAAAATATCTAGGAACAAACCTCACCAGAGACACAAAAGATCTATACAGAGAAAACTATAAAACACTGCTACAAGAGACAACAAGGACACTAATAAATGGAAGAACCTGCCTTGTTCATGGATAGGTAGACCAACACTGTGAAAATGTCAAGACTACCTAAAGTGACCTATACATTTAATGCAATCCCGATCCAGATTTCCACAAAGTTTTTTAAGGACATGGAAAAACTAATTACTAATTTCATAAGGAAAGAGACCTAGAATAAGAAGAGCATTTTTCAAGAAGAAAAACAAAGTGGGAGGTTTCACACTCCTAGATCGTAAGAACTACTATGTAGCCACAGTAATCAAAACAGCATGGTATTGGTACAATGATAGACAGATAGACCAATGAACAGAATCAAAAGCTCAGACATAGACCCATCCATCTATGGACAACTGATCTTTGACAAAGTTCCAAAGCCCATTAAATGGGGAAGGGATAGCCTCTTTAACAAATGGTGCTGGCAAAACTGGATATCCACTTGTAGAAAAACGAAACAAGACCCATACCTCACCCCATACACAAAAACAAACTCAAGCTGGATCAAAGACTTAAATGTAAAACCCAAAACTATAAAATTCATCAAAGATAAAATAGGGGCAAATATAGGAGCCCTAATTTATGGCATAAATAGACCGTCAAGCATAACCCAGAATGTGCAGGAGATAGAAGAGAAGTTAGATGACTGGGACCTTTTAAAAATTAAATTATTTTGTGCATCAAAAGATTTCATCAAAAAGGTAAAAAGAGAACCTACAGATTGGTAGAAAATATTTGCTGATGACATATCTGACAAAGGACTTATCTCCAAAATCTACAGAGAACTTCAATACCTCAACACCAAAAAGACAAATAACCCAATTCACAAATGGGCAAAAGACTTCAACAGACCCTTCACCAAAGAAGATATATAAACAGCCAACAAACACATGAGAAATTGCTCATGATTATTAACCATTAGAGAGATGCAAATCAAAACAACAATGAAATATCATCTCAACCTAGCAAAAGAGCAAAGTTCAACAGATCAGATAGTAACAAATGCTGGCAGGGTTGTGAAGAGATTTGAACTCTTGTGCACTGCTTGGGGGATTGTAAAATGGTACAACCATTGTGGCAAATGGTATGGCGTTTCCCTAAAAAACTGAAAATGAAAGTACCAGTTGACCCAGCAATTCCATTACTAGGAATATATCTGAAAGAGGTGAGAGATAGAGCACGAACAGACATATGTACTCCTGTGTTCATTGTAGCACAATTCACCATAGCAAAGAGATAGAAACAACCTAAATGCCCATCAGCGAATGAGTGGATAACCAAATTATGGTATATCCACACAATGGAATACTATGCCACATTAAAGGCCAATGAGGGATACGCGAATTATCTCACAATGTGGATGAACCTGGAGGACATTATGCTGAGTGAAATAAGTCAATCACAGAAGGACAAGTACTGTATGATCCCATTATTGTAAAAAGACAGAGACGGGTTTGCTTGGGAAAGGGAATTCACCTAGTAGGTTACCAGGATGGGGAGGGAAAGAGAGGGATTAATTTAGGGCCAGTTGGGGCTTACAGTGGGTAGGGGAACATGGATAGGGGGAGGGATATATGGGAAGGATATATGACCACCACAATAACATTGGGAAATGAGAGGACACCGAACTGTGCTCATAAGAGATAGACGACAGATGTTAAAACCAACCAATGTGTCCACAATACCACATTGTCATTAACATCAAACACTAGGCCATACAGATAAACACATAAAAGCCTGAGATGATCGGACAGGAATCAGTGAATAGAGGTATACTCTAGAACAAGGATAGACTCAGCTGAGGCTAATCTTGTACAGACACCAGTGACACAAAATACCTGCAGTCCTTACAGAAACAATAGAAGACAGACACAGAGTAATCCCTCACAGACATCCCAACACTATGGGAGAGAGATCCAATAGAGCTACTACCTCAGGACCACAGTACTTGGGTACACCAGACTCAGTTGGAACAACAAAATACATAAAAGCATTGCTCCACATCATACATTGGTGAGTAGCAACTGGGGTCTTAAAAGCTTTCAAACAGCCATCTAGGATGCAGCTAATTGTCTCACAGCAGTGGAAGTGAAGAAGAACACTCACACACACACACACACACAAAAGGGCTTTTAGTTTGAAGCAATTAACCCTAGGACATGATGGCCCTCAAGACCAGAAGAACCAGATGGTGCCTGGCTACCAATGCCAACCACTCAGGAAAGGATCAAATCTGGAGATCCTGGATAGAGTGGGAGGGAAAACTTGGAACAAAATCCAAAAACTCAATAATGACCAGAATTATTGGTCAGATGAAGTCTGGTGAGACTCCCTATATTAGGGCCCTGAAATACATTTGGTGCCTGGAATAAAACTAACCCCCAGGGGTGGGGTCTCAGCCCAGTGGTTAGAGAAATGTACACACAGACCACTCAACCCAGGATGCTGCACCCACACACTCAATGGTAATGCATCCCCTAAAGCAATAAACCATGGGACACCAAAGGACCAACATTCAAACTGAGGAAATGCAGGACAAACAGGACTGCATGATTATGAGGGGCGCAGGGGGAGTGTTGCAGGGTAGGGAGGGGAGGAGGCTGGGTTAGGGTTGGACATAGTGAATGGGGAATGAAACTAAATGTACACGTGACTTCAAAGGAAAAAAGCTCTTAAAATAAATAAATAAAACACAAGCCTTCAGAAATTGATGAAATAATCACTGAGATGTTTCAACACAGATGCATCTCTGAAGGTACTTACCCATCTATGTCAAGTAATTTGGAAGACAGATACCTGGGCAACTGACTGGTAGGGGTTGATATTTGTGCTCATTCCAAAGAAAGGTGATCCAAAAGAATATGGACATTATCAAACAGTATCTCCTTGGAAGGAAGGTTGGACAATCTACTTCCATAGTGAAAATGCCTTAGAAACCCAAGGAAGGGTCGCTATGAGTCAGATCCGGCTCATCAGCACATAACAACAACATCATTAATATCACATGCAAGGAAAATTTTGCTGAAGATAATTCAAAATGGTTGGCACAGTATATTGACAGAGAATTTCCAGAAATGCAAGCTGGATTCAAAAGATGACTTATAACCAGGGATATCATTGCTGATGTCTGATGGATTTGGCTGAAAGCAAAATGCACCAGAAATATGTTTATGTGTGTTTTATTGACTATGCAAAGACTTTTGACTGTGTGGATCATAACAAATTATGGATAACATTACAGAGAATGGGAATTCCAGAACACTTTATGTTCATAAGGAACATGTGCATAGACCAAGAGGCTATTGTTATAAAACAACAAGGAGATATTGCATGGCTTAAAATCAGGACAGATCTGTGTCAGGGTTCTATTCTTTTATCATACTTAGTCAATCTGTATGCTGAACAAATAACTTGAGAAACTGGACTATATGAAGAAGAATGCACCATCAAGATTGGAGGAAGACTCATTAACAATCTGCAATGTACAGATGACACAATCTTGCTTGCTGAAAGTGAAGATAACGTGAAGTACTTACTGATGAAGATCAAAGACTACAGTTGTCAGTATGGATTATAACACAACATAAAGAAAACAAAAATCCTCACAATAGGCCAATAAGCAGCATCTTGATAAGTGGAGAAAAGATTTAAATTGTCAGATTTTATTCTACTTGTATCCACAATCAATACCCATGGAAGCAGTAGTCCAGAAATTAGACATCATATTGCACTGGGTAAATCTGCTGCAAAAGACCTCTTTTAAGTGTTGAAGAGCAAAGATGTCACTTTGAAGACAAGGTGCACCTCACTCAAGCCATGGTATTTTCAATCACCTCATATGCATGTGAAAGCTTGACAATGAGCAAGAAAGACCAAGCAGGAATTCTTGTCTTTGAATTATGGTGTTGGCAAAGAATACTGAAAATACCTTGGACTGTCAGAAGAGCAAATCTGTCCTGAAATAAGTGCAGCTGGAATGCTTCTTATAAGAAAGAATGGCCAGACTTCGTCTCATCTACTTTGGTCATGCTATCAGAAGGGATCATTCCCTGGAGAAAGATATCATGCTTTGTAAAGTGGAGGGTCAGTGAATAAGGAGAAGACCCTCAGGGATGGATTTACACAGTGGCTACAATGATGGGCTCATGTATAGGAGGAATTGTGAGGATGGCATGTGACCGGGCAGTATTTTGTTCTGTTGTACATAGGGTCACTATGAGTTGGAGCCCAACCAACAACATCTAACAATAACCACAGTAGAGAATCAATCAATTTAGCCTAACAGGAACAGAGTAAGAAGGAAAGGAAAGAATGCTGTCTGCCTCTTGGAATTTTACAAGCAGGAACTAGGCTCAAGTAGCTACATCTGTTATCCTCAAAAAAAAAAAAAAAAGATTACCCCTGGAACAACTCAGAGATCAGTACACCTATAGGTAGGAGCATGGGAAACTGCTTTCTTGTTTTCAAAGTGTGGGGCTATGGTCTCCTAAATCACAAAGTGTGGGGTTATATCCTCCCAGTTTCAAAGAGTCAGATATTCACCAACTTGATTCCAGAGTGTGGGGTTGCCACATTGTTAGTGGGACTGGAAAATGGCACCACTACTGTGGAAAATGGTATGGGACTTCCTTAAAAAGTTGGAAATAATATATTATTTGATCCAGCCATCCTACTCCTAAAGAGGTGAGATCCAGGGCATATGCACACCAATGTTCATTGTAGCACTATTTACAAAAGCAAAGAGATGAAAACAACCCAATTGTCCATCAACAGATGAATGGATAAGAAAATTATGGTGCATACACAAGATGGAATACCATGCAACATTAAAGAATAATGAAGAATCAGTGAATTACTGCAAAACATGAATGACCTTGGAGGACATTATGCTGGGTGAAATAAGCCAAACACAAAAGGGCAAATATTGTATAAGTCCATTCTCATAAAAGACAAGGAAAGGTTTACACAGTGAAGGAAATTTTCTTTGTTGGTTCCTAAGGATGGGAGAGAAAGTAGATAGATATTTAAGGGACAGGTTTGATATGGGTAAAGAAAAAAAGCAATATAACAAAAGCAAATGACTAACACATATTTACTAAGAAAAAGAAAGATACAGAGAGGTGCACAAGAGGTACAGACAAAGTCAAATACTATTCAGTAAACAACACTGGAGCAAACACTAATCTATGGCTGCATATATAAGTAGACAGGAAAGATTAGGCATGAATAAGCAAATGGGAATATACCCACGGCCATACATAGGTTTGGCAGATGATATCCCTGCCTATGAATTTGTTTGTTCTATAAAAATGTCCATATGCAATTTAAACCTAACAAGAGGAAAAATTAGAATAACTTCTCAGGCACAACTAAGCACCTTGGGAGAGTGAGTGGCTCAGCTTGGGACCATGGCTGTGCAGACCTTCAAGCTCAATAGGCATAACAAACTATACAGAAATATTGTTCTATATCTTACTTCAGTGAGTGGAAACTAGGTACTTAAAAGCTTCAGAGCAGCTACCTAAGATGCAAATATTGGTCTCTCCTTGTTCAGAGCAAAGAGAAATGACAAAAATCAAAGATGCATGGAAATAGTTAGTCCAAAGGACAAATGGACCATGAGAACCTTAGCCTATATGACCCTGAGAACAGAAGAACTAGATGGTGCCCAGCTACCAATGCCAACCACTCAGAAAAGAATCAGAATTAGAGATGCTGGGTAAAGTGGGAGAAAATGTGGAACAAAGCTCAAAATTATAAAAATGACCAGGTTTACTGTTCTGATGGAGACTTGTGAAACCCCAAAGACTATGGCCTGAGTCACCCTTTGGGTCTGGAATTGAACTTCTCATAGCTTAATGCTCAGACAAATAATAGAGAGGGCTATTAGCTGAACATCTATATCAGAGAGATACACGCCTTAGAACAATCTACCATGGGAGATCAAACGGACAGCATTTGCACAGGGAGAAAACTAGGGAAGCAGGAAGCAGGACACAGGAAAAGGGTAACCACAGGGGGGAGGTGGGAGGAGAACTGCTACTCTGCTGGGAATTGCACAAGTATCACAAAATAAAATGTGTATGAACTGTTGAATATAAAATGAATCTGGTTTGTAAAATTTCACCCACAGCACAATAAGAAGTTAAAAAATAATAATAATAAAACAAGAAAACCATCCACTTGTCACATTTCTGTTATAGCAGCACTAGCTAACTAATATATTCACCTTCAAGATCCTTGCAGATTAGCCCCAGGCGATAGATGTAACCATGAAAAAATATGAGCTCTGGTAGCATAGTGGCTAAAGCACTTGACTGCTAACCAGAAG
>NW_006921733.1:6042039-6049565 GCF_000298275.1 Orycteropus afer afer
CTCGGCTCACTAATGCCGAGGATATCAGTCTTTAAGCATTCCATTTCATTTTCGACAGCTTCCAATTTTCCTAGATTCATACTTCGTACGTTCCATGTTCTGATGATTAATGGATGTCTTCAGCTATTTCTCTTCAATTTGAGTGGTGTCACATCAGCAAATGGAGGTCTCAAAAGCTGTACCTTATCCATATGAGTAAGGCTGGGTTTACTCAGATGATACAGCTCTTTCCCAGTCCTATTTTGAGAACCTTCTAACCTAACCAGACTACTCATAAAGTTGTGTGGTAATTTATCAAACATAGTTTCTTCGCTATTCATAAGGTTTCCCCTGGCCAATTATTTGAGAAGTGGATGGCCTCTTCCTTCTTCCTAATCTGTCTCAGGCTGTAAGCTGCGCTGATACCTGTGTACCATGTACATCCCGCTGGGTTTGAAACACCAGTGGCTCAGCCTCAAAACTCACATCATCACATCACCACAGTAGGACAAACCTACAGACAGGTTTGTCTCCCTGTTGGAAACCTCTCATACCACCCTTACCTGGGTCCCTGTGGCTGACTCCTCCTCTGTCTGGGTTCCTGGCCTATTAATCCCCTTTCTCCTGCTCTCCCACACTGCTGCTTTGTGCATGCCTGGGTTCCTTCTCCTCACCTGGATCCCGGTGGCTGACTGCCAAAATATCATAAGTGAAAAAATCAAGGTGCAGACAGTCTATGCTCTATGCAACTATTATGGTTGGAAATGAAAGGGAGAAAAAAGAATACAATTGTTGTAAATGCAGAAATGAACACAAACAAACAAAACCAAGCAAATGCCTCTGAAAGGATGACAAGAAATTAATACAGTGATATTCCCAGGGGGAAATGGACCATGGATGGATGCGGACAGGAAATGGTGAACATCCCTGAATGTCTTTTCATGTTTGATGTACAGACAATGTTCTTGTTGTTGTTATGTACCATCGAGTCGGACCCGACTCATAGCAACCCCTCCTGGGGTTTCCAAGGCAGTATCACTACAGAAGTAGATTGCCCCATCTTCGTTCTGAGGAGTGGCTGGTGGGTTTGAACCACCAGCCTTCTGGTTAGCAGTTAAGGCACTGGTTAGCAGTCAAGTACCTTAGGCACTATGCTATCAGAGCTCCTATGAATCATGTTAATGTACTACTAGTAAGTAAATAAATTATTTCCAAAAACCCTTAAGTAATACTGTGTGTGGATTTATAGTATAGGAAGCTGAGAATTAAGGAGGATAATTCATTTTCAGTAATCACATACATGCTCTATGCCACTATTTTGTTTAAAAAGGAAAGGGAAAGAAAAGAATTATGTGGCTTGTGGATGTAGAAATGAACACAAAAACACAAAGCAAATGTCTTTGAAAAGATGACAATTAAAGGAATGATGTTCCCAGTGTAGAAATGGGCCATAGACAGATAGGGTCAGAAAAAGAGAGATATCCCTGAACACTTATTGATAATCATGAGATTTCACCTCCAGCCGTCTGGCCCAAAATTCTCCCTGCAGGTCATTTTGCATCGCTCCTTGTACCTTATTTAATGTCACTATCATATACATGAGGAGCTCTGGTAGCATAATGCCTAAGGCACTTGACTGCTAACAGAAGGCTGGCGGTTCAAACTCACCAGCCACTCCTCACAAGGAAGACTGGGCAATCTCCTTTCATAGAAATACTGCTCCTGAAACACAAGGAGGGGTCACCATGAGTTGGAATTTAATCGGCTTGATGGCAGTGAGTTTGATTTTGTTTTTTGGAGGTAATCTGCCCAAGGTTACACAACTCTTGAGCCACAATGTTGGATGTGAACACAGATAACTCAGATTCTGAATCCCAAGTTTTCCTCTAAATCGTATTTTTTTCTTATGAGACTGGAAATACGTCAATCATCTTTTTTTTAAGATCACTCTAAAGTCTGACACAAAATGCTTGTTATATTCATTCTCTGCATGGACTCTGAGGATAGAGTTAAGCTGGACTCCAGTGTATTGATGGAAGACTATCTTTGGCAATTTAACAATCTTCCATGATTTCCTGATCCAGATGATTTATTTTAATGTTCTCAACATTACTTGGCAAAATTAACTCCTTTCCTACAATTCCATTTTGGGATTCTGAAGTAGAATGATTGTTTCAGTTTCTCAAAGCTGCTGTGACAGAAATGCCATAAGTACGTGCCTTTACAGAACAGAAATTTATTTTCTCACAGTTTAGAGGACTACAGGTCTGAATTCAGGGCACCAGCTATAGAGGAATGCTCTCTCCGTGTCAGCTCTGGGAGAAAATCTTTGTCTCTTACAGTTTCTATTTATTGCTTCCTTGGTGATCTCTACATGGTGTCTATCTTTCACCCATTTGTCCTAGCTTATCTCTGTGTCTAATGTACTCTTTTTATATCTTAAAAACTATTATGCTTAACACACACTCTTACACTGATATGACCTCATTAACATAACAAAAGAGCCTTATTCCTAAAAGGAATTACATCCAAAAGGATAGGGATGCCACCAGAACTCCCAACATATATTTTAAGGGGATACAATTCAATCTATATCAAAGATACACCTTTAATCATGATTAACTTATCAACTCTAAGAGCCCTTTTGAAAGAAAATCATCTTCTACCTTTCTATACTCCAGGAGTTGAGTCAAAGAAATATTTAATTTCAATACTTATACAACATATACAGAACACATTTCTCTCCAGAGTAAAACTTTGTGCTTTACCAATATGCTTCAACTTGGCACACTGAGGAATTGTGCTTCACTACAAAGGACCACAATGAAGTCTTTTTTTCTTTTCTTTCCCTTAAGAGAATTCAAAAGAGTAAGTTGCTGGCAACTTACCTACTCTTTGTTTTACTGACAAGATGACACTTTACACATGCATTGTACATTTTGTGCATCATGTTTATGAAAAGATTCACCCATTTTTCCCTTCCATTTTAGAATAAATGCATATTTTGAAATATATTAAAACATTTAGACTCTGATCCAAAGGAAACATCAATTTCTGATTTCTGTCCTGATTTTTTCTATTGCTTTCTATGTACATCATGCTTGGAAAATCATAGTCCATACCTAATTCCTGGCCAAAGTCTTCAAACACAGCCCCTTTCATAGTACTTAGCTCCTAAATGAAATTTCACAGTACAACACTTAAGACACAAACTCCAAATTGCATAGTCATTGAAGCAAATGTGTTTTCCTAGTCATTTAACTGTGATTTCCTCTCAGCTGCATGCTTCTTATGATTTGCTATTGGTTACCATTGTGATTAAGTCCTTCTGCATTTGTTTGGGGACATTCTAGAATGCTCTATTTCTCTTTCAATTGAATTTAATCCATTAATTTAGTTAATAACTTCACCTGATGGTGCACTTTTGGAAGGAGAGAGAACATGTCCTTCTCAGAGGAGTCATATCCTTTCTTGGCATTCCCCATCACAGACTTTTCCAAGTAGTTAACTAGTTGGTTTCCTCACTTGTTCTGCCTGAGCTAGTCTTAACATAAAATCATATAGGAAATAGATTTGACAGGTAGAACACACTCACAACTCATCTGTTTTTTAGTCATTGGTGTTGATTCTTCAGATAGTCTCTAAATCCAGATGGGACATAATCAAGATCATATTTTGACTCTCATGGACTTGTTTTAATTTTCTTCAGCTTCAACTTGAATATACACAATTCATGGTCTATTCCACAGTCAGCTCCTGGCCTTGTTCTGACTGATGATATTGAGCTTCCCCATAGTCTCTTCCACAACCAATACTCATGGAAGCAGCAGTCAAGAAATCAGATGATGTATTGCCCTAGACAAATCTACTCCAAAAGACCTCTTTAAAGTGTTAAAGAGCAAAGATGTCACTCTGAAGACTAAGGTGTGCCTAATCCAAGCCATGGTGCTTTCAATTGCCTCATATGCATGTGAAAGCTGGACAATGAATAAGAAAGACTGAAAAAGAGTTGATGCCTTTTAATTGTGGTGTTGGTGAAGAATACTGAAAACATCAGGGACAGCCAGCAAAATGAACAAATCTCTTGTGGAAGAAATATAGCTGGAATGGACCTTAGAAGTGAGAAGTGCCAGACTTCATCACATATACTTCCATCATGTTGTAATAAGGGATTCCCTGGAAAAGTATATCATGCTTGGTAAAGTAGAGAATCAGCAAAAAAGGATAGGTGGACACAGTGGCTCAGGCATAGCAAGGATTGTGAGGATGGTGCAGAATTGAGCAATATTATGTTCTCTTGTACATAGGGTCACTATGGTCAGAGCTGACTAAACAGTGCCTAACAACATCAACACACTGACAAGGCACATTTGAAAAATGATTCATTTGAAAACATAAAAGTCTATTAGTAAGACAGGTCACAGTAAAATCCTTTCCTTTATTGTTATAAATATGAATATATTTTATTATAGATATTTTCAATAAGTAAAAAGATAGACTCATATAATGAATACACCAATAACATATCACCCTATAAATACTTTATTCAATGTTGTGTCTTTACCTGATAATGTTATTTTATACTATTAACACCATAACATAATTATACCTGGTAAAATAATTTCTTAACATTTTCTTTTAACTAGTCCATATTTAAAATTTCCCAACTGTCTCAAAGATGTCTTATCACAGATTGTTTGTTATAATCATACCCAAATAGGTACACAAATTGCTCTTGGTATTTATAACTTGAGTCTCTTTTATCCTATGCATCTCCCACCCCCTTTCTTCCAGGCCTTGGTTCTATGGGGGAACCTAAGTCACTTGTCCTATGCAATCCCTTTCCCATTTTAGATTTGGGGGATGGCTTTCATGTGGGATGATTTAGGTTGTTTCTCTATCCCCTATATTTTCTGTAAATTGATTGTAAATCTGGTACTTCCTGGTGCAGATGTAACAATCCAGAATCGCTGAACTCTGGGCTTCATGGCTGCTCACTTCACCCACCATTGGGTATTTGAATCTTCTCCAAAGTGCAGCTCCCCATGCAGCATGTTTGGAAGGAATGGTCTGAATTCATCTCTAGCTATGTAGGGAGACTCAGGCCCCTGGGACACGATCAAGCAGCATGATGAAAGGAAAGGAAAGGATGTTTAAAATATCCCTGTCAAAAATCCAAAACTAATACAACTCACCTTCTAATGCAGGCCACTTAAGAAACTTAGCAAGGATCCAGGAAACAGAAATTGAGGAAATGGAATTGAAAATGAGGCCCTGAAATGGAGCCACACCAAACCAATTGCTGTCAAGAGGGTTTCAATTCAGGGTGACTTCATGTGTGTCAGAGTAGAACTGTACTCCACAAGATTTTCAATGGCCTATTTTTCAGCAATAAATCACTAGACCTTTTTTCTGATGTGCCTGTGTATGGATTGAACCTCAAACCTGGATATTAGCAGCCAACAACTTTAACTGTTTGTCCAAGCATGCCTCAAACAGAGCAGGTGTGTAAAGTGGAGGTTTGGGACCTTGACAGAACACAAATTACCTAGATAACTTTTCTAGTTTTCCTATTGAGGTTATGAATTTGTTTGCAATCACTTCTGAAAACAGACAAAGCATTCATTCTCTTGCAATGAAACTTCTGCTTCAAAATAAGGAAATTGCATCACTTCTGGAGAAATTTATGGGTTTGAATTAACATCTCTAAATTGAGTTAAACACTCTCTTGGACAATATCCCACAGCAAGGCTGAAGCAGGGTCCTGTGCTTAGAGAAACCAACTTTGAGGCCCTGATCTGTAAGCAACTGACTTGTCTTTGAAGCACTCTACCCTTATGACCAACTTGATCAAACATCTAGAGTCTATTTCTTTTAGACTTGCTAATACAGAGCTACCTCCTGTATCAATTATTTTTGGTACAGTGACTGTGTATTCTGTCCATCTTCTTTTGCTGTTTCTTCCATCATCCAATATTTTTCCTGTAGAATCCAATATTGTAACTGAAAGCTTGAATTTTTCCTTCAGTATTTTCAGTTGAGAAATGCTGAGTATGTTCTGTTCTTTTGATTCTCTAATTTCAGGTCTTTGCACATTTCATTATAATACTTTACTTTTTTTTTTTTTTTTTCTCAAGCCACCCATTGAAATCTTCCACTCAGGTCTTTAATTCCATCATTTCTTCCATTTACTTTAGCTACCCTACATTCAAAAGCAGGTTTCAGACTTTCTTCTGACATCCATTTCGGTCTGTTCTTCCTTTCTTATCTTTTTAATGATCTTCTGCTTTTTTCATGTACGATGTACTTGATGTCATCCCACAATTTGTCTGTTTTTCAGTCATTGGTGTTCAAGGCATCAAATCTATTCTTCAGGTGATGTGTAAACTCAAGTGGAACATAATCAAAGTTTTATTTTGTTCTCATACACTTGTTTTAAATTTCTTCAGCTTTAACTTGAACTTGCATATCAACAATTGACAGTCTGTTGTAGTCAAATACTGACTTTGTTTTGACTTATGACATTGAGCTTCTCCATCACCTACTTCCACAGATGTAATCAATTTTATTTCTGTGTGTTCCATCTAGAATATCCATGTGTTTAGTAGCCATTCATGTTGTTTAATAAAGATATGTGCAATAAATAAATCATTGGTCTTTCAAAATTCTATTATGTGCTCTCTGACATCATCTCTATTACCAAGGCCATATTTTCCAACTACTAATGCTTCTTCTTTGTTTTCAACTTTCACATTCCAGTCACTGTAATTGTCAGTACATCTTGATGGAATGTTTAGTTATTTTCACAGTGCAAAAGTTGGTAAAAATCTGGTTCCAGCAAGATGGTGGACTAGGCAGAAAGACTGCACAGACCCTCTTCAACAAAAAAAAAGGGACACCAATTAACACAGACACAGAAGATAATCTTGGACCCCTGAGCCTTGCAGGGAAGGATATAGAAGTGGACTAAAACCCAACTAGCAGAAGAATTTGCATGAAAATACCAAAAAAGGAGACTTACGGAGCTGCAGTCTGGCAGCGATCCTGAGCAATCCTGATGGCACAGACATCTTGGAGATTCCCAAGTGGTGGTAGGACCTAAGAATTAACCTAAAAATCACCCTGCTAGCCAGGGACAGCACAGAGACTGTGCACGGTGGCTGGGGAACAAATGGAGAAGGTGAAGAGAAATGTGGGCTGAACTGTGGACTTTTGCCGGTCCAGTGGGCGCCACCATTTTGAAGGTTTAAAAAGCGGCTTGACTATTTTGGATATTTAAAGAGACAACACTCCCACAGATTCCTGGGGCTTAAGAACACGTTCTGCTTTCCAGCAACCCAAAGGACACTCGGGACCTGCAAGACTGAAAAGGTACAACATTCCTCTTGTTACTCTTATACCCCACACCTGCTTGGTGATTGGAGGTGTAGCCACCCCTCACTCCCACCTAGCTTCTGGGCCCACAGGAACTCCATACCAATCTGTGTGCTCAGACGGAGCCTGGGTGCCCTGCCCTGTCCTCCACTGATTTTTTTTTTCTCTTTTTT
>NW_006921733.1:6057645-6059392 GCF_000298275.1 Orycteropus afer afer
TTTTTTTTTTTTTTTTTACAATGAATGTGACACAGTTCTCTTCAGTTGGTCATGCATAGCATAGTATACCATGTGATTGTCTGATTCAAAATGGCTGAAAAGAACTGATTGATGATCAACCATTTCAGAAAGTAGCATATGATCAAAAAACAATATTATTGAAGGAATATGTTCAGACTCCATTGAAGTAATTGGAGAAAAATAAGGCTCCAGATATTGACAGAATACCCATTGAGATATTTCAATAAATGGATGTAGAGCTGGAGGTGCTTACTCATTTATGCCAAGAAATTAGGAAGGCAGCTACCTGGCCAACTGACTGGAAAAGATCAATATTTGTGTCCATTCCACAGAATGATGATCCAACAAAATGTGAAAATTATTAAACAATATCATTAATATCACACACAAATAAAATTTTCCTGATGATAATCCACAATCGGTTGCAACAGTATACTGACAGGGAGCTTCCAGAAATTCAAGCTCTATTCAGAAGAGGATGTAGAATCAGGGAAAGTGCTGCTGATGTCAGATAGATCTTGACTGATAGCAAAGAATATCAGAAAGTTGTTTCCTGTGATTTACTGAATGTGCAAAGGCATTTGACTATGTGTATTATAACAAATTGTGGACAGCATTGTGAAGAATGGGAACTACGTAACACTTAACTGTGCTCAGGAGGAACCTGTTCATAGACCAAGAGGTTGTCGATAGAACAGAAAAATGGGGTACTGTATGGTTTAAAATCAGAAGGGTGCATATCAACATGGTATCCTTTCATCATACTTATCTTTCTCATCTTTCTCCTATAGAGTTGCTTGTTGGTTTGAACCACCCACATTATGGTTAGTAGCCAAATGTTTTAATCTCTGCAGCACCAGAACTCCTTAAATCATAATACAAAAAAAAAAAAAAAAAAACGCTAACTGCCTCACTGTGGTCCAGTAGATTCTGACTCATAGTGACCCTTCCTTGGGTTTCCAAGGCAGTATCTCTATGGAAGTAGATTGCCCAGTCTTCCTTCCAAGGAGTGGCTGGTGAGTTTGTACTGCCAGTCTTCTGCTTAGCAGTCAAATGCCTTAGGCACTATGCCACCAAGTTATAATTTTTGTTGTTGTTGTTATGTGCCATCAAGTCGGACCCAACTCATAGTGACCCCTTCTTGGGTTTCCCAGGCAGTATCACTACGGAAGTAGATTGCCCAACCTGCCTTCCGAGGAGTGGCTGGTGGGTTTGAACCACCAGCTTTCTGGTTAGTAGTCAAGTGCGCACTATGCTACCAGAGCTTCTCCAAGTTATAATAGGTTGTTTTAAATGTAAGCTTCTTAAATGTAATACTCATTTTAACAACTAGGAATTCAAATCAAATATGTGTGTGTATATATAAATAAACACTCAGACACATATTTATACCAAACTCACTGCTGTTGAGTCAGTTCCAACTCATAGTGACCCCTACTTGGGTTTCTGAGGCACTATCTCTATGTACGTAGATTGCCTAGCCTTCCTTCCGAGGAGTGGCTAGTGGATTTGAACTTCCAGCCTTCTGGTTAAGCACTATGCCATCAATTTCCATAATAAAGATCAGAGCAGAAATAAATTACATAACAATAGAAAAATAATAGAATCAACAGAGTCAGAAGTTGATTTCTTTGAAAAGATTAGTTAAGTAGGAAAAAAAAAAAAAAAAAAAAAAAACCCAGAGAAAGTAAAAAAAAAATAACATATTGAAGTTATGCTCCGAGAG
>NW_006921733.1:6059492-6081109 GCF_000298275.1 Orycteropus afer afer
TGCTCGACATCTCGTATGCCGTCTTCTGAAAAAAAAAAAAAAAAAAAACAGCTGGACAGACAAAGAAAAATGTGAAAGGATGTAAATAACCAAAATAGGAAATGAAACTGGAGACATTACAACAGATTCAATTGAAATAAAAAGATTCAAATAGAATACTATGAAAAGTTGTATTCCAACAAACTTGAAACTTAGATGAAATTGACAAACTCCTAGAAACATCTAACATACCTAAACTAACACAGCAAGAGTTAGAAAATATCAACAGATTCATAATATGAGAACAGATGCGATCAGTTATCAAAAACATTCTAACATTAAAAAAAAAAAAATCCTGGACCAGAGGGAATTTTATCAATTATGCAGAGAATAAACACTAATCCTACTGAAGTTTTTCTTCCAAAATATAGAAGAGGAAGAAATCCTCCCTAACTCATTCTACAAAGCTAACATTACCATGATACCACAAAAAGACATCATAAACAAAACTACAGGCCAATATCTCTCATTAATAATGATGGAAAATTTTTCAACAAAATTCCAGTGAACAGAATCCAGCAACATATTAAAAGAATTACACACAATGACAAAGTGGGATTTATTCCAGGGATGCAGAAATGGTTTAACATTGGAAAATCAATCAATATAATATACCACATTAATTAAACAATGTAAAAGAAAAACAATATAAACATCTCAATAGATATGGAAAATTCATTTGATAAAATCAAAAACCATTTCCTTAAAATAAATAAATAAGATCTCAATAAGACAGGAATGGAAGGAAAATTCCATAACATGAATAAGCACATCTATGAAAAAACAACTGCCAACAGTTGGATAAGACTGAAAACTTTCCACTGAGAATTGGAATAGAATAAGGATTCTCATTATAACCATTTCCACTCAATATCATACTGGGAGTCCTAGCCAGAGCAAGACAGCAAGGAAAAGAAATAAAATGTATCCAAATATGAAAGGAAGAAGTAAAACTATTTTTATTTGCAGATGATAGGATCTTATATAGAGAAAATTTCAAAGAATTCACAAGAAAATTACTAGGACTATTAGGTGAATTTAGTAAAGTTGCAGTGTACAAGATCAAGGAACAAAAAATTCGTTGGGTTTCTGCATATCACTAAGAAGAAATATGAAATCAAGCAAGCAACACCATTCACAATAACACCTGAACAAACACAACACCTAGGAATAAGCCTAACCAAGGATATAAAGGACTTACACAATGAATACGATCAAATAATGCCGCAAGAAACTGAAATAGACCTCAATAAATGGAAAGTCATTCTATGCTCATGGATTGAAAGACTTACTATTATCAAATGTGAATACCACCCAAAGTGACATAAAGACTAGATGCAGTCCTAATCAAAATTCCATCAGTACTCTTTACAGAAGTGGAGAAAACTATTCCCAAATTTATATGGAACCAAAGAGGCCACAGATAGCCAAAATATTGAAGAAGTAGAACAAAGTAGGAGACCTCTCACTTTCCAATTTCAAAACACACCACATAGCTATATTAATCAAAACAGTCTGGTACTGGTTTAATGATAGATATATACACTAATGGAATAAAATTGAAAGCTCAGAAATAAATCCATATATGGGCAACTGATTTTAAACAAGAGTTAAGCCCCTTCAATTTGGAAAGAACAGTCTGTTCCACAAATGGGGCTGGCAAATTTGTATTTTCATATGCAGAAAAAAATGAAGCAGGACACATACCTCACACCACACACAAAAACAAATTCAAAATGGATCAAAGACCTAAATATTAAAGTCAAAAACATAAAGATGTTGGCAGAAAACATAGTGATGAAATTATAGGATCAAGTTTTATTTTTCAATGTTAGATTATCAAGTACAACAACAAATGAACAAGAAGCAGTAGAAAAAATAGATGACTGAGACCTCATTAAAATTAAATAATTATATTCATCAAAAGAGTAAAAAAAAAAAAAACCTTAAAGATTAAGGAAAAAAAAATATTTGGGGACCATTTAGCTGATATGAGCCTAATAATCAATTATTCAATGTGTATGTGTATATACATGTAGATAGATAGATAGATCCTATATATACATCTTAGCAACAAAATGACATATAAGTGAATTAAAAAAATGGGTAAAGGACATGAGCAGACATGTCACCAAATTATTTTGTTGAAAAATTTTGCATTTATAAACTATGCATGAGAGATATTGTGATCTGTATTTCTCTTTTCTTGTGGTGTCTTTGTCTGGTTTTGGTATCAGGATAATGTTGGCTTTGTAGGATGAGTTAGGAAATATTCCTTACTTTACTATTTTTGGAAAAGTTTGATTAGGATTGGTGCTATTCTTCTCTGAATATTTGGTGAAATTCCCTATTGAAGCCTTCTGATCCTTTCCTGGTTATTGTTTCAAGCATCCAAAAAACACATGAGAAGATACTCATTGTTGTAGCCATGATTCAAAACTCATTGCTTTCAGGTCAATGTCAACTCATAGTGATCCCCTAGGTGAGAGAAGAACTACTGCTCCATAGGGTTTCCAAGGCTATAATCTTTATGGAAGCAGATCATCAAATCTTTCTCCCGAGGGGTTGCTTGTGGGTTCCAACTACTAATCTTTAGGTTAGCAGCCAGGTGCTTAAGCACTGTGCCATGGGGGCTCCTTCATTAAGAGTTAGAGGAAAGCAGATCAAAAGTATAATGAGATACAAGTAAAATTAAATCCCTGACAAGTTTAATCTTTTCTCTATTTATTATGATGTTGCTTATTGGTCCAGTTGTAAGGATTTTCACTTTCTGTGTGTTGAGGGGTAATCCATACAGAAGGCTGTAGTCTTTAGTTTTCATCAGTATGTTTTTCAAGTCATCTTCACATATGCAAAGTTGTATCATTTGCATATCTCAGATTGTTAATGAATCTTCCAAAACACTGATGTGTCCTTCTTCTTCATATAGTCCAGCTTCTCAGGTTATTTGCTCAGCATGTAGATTGAATAAATATGGTGAAAGGATACAACCCTGGCATGCACCCTTCATGATTTGAAACCATGAAGTATCCTCTTGTACTGTTTGACTGACAGCTTCTTGGTCTATGTACAGGTTCCTCATAAGCACAATTAAGTGTTTTGGAATGTCCATTCTTCCCAATGTTATTCATAATTTGCTATGACCCACACAGTCAAATGTCTTTGCACAGTCAAAAAACACAGGTAAAAAAAAAAAATCTTTCTGCTATTCTTGGCTTTCAGCCAAGATCCATCTGACATCAGCAATGATATCCCTCACTCTTTGTCCTCTTCTGAATCCAACTTGAGTTTCAGGAAGTTCACTGTCAATATACTGCTACAATCATTTTTTAATTATCTTTATCAACATTTTATTTTTGTGTGATATTAAATATATTGTTCAATAATTTCCACATTCTGTTGGAGAACTTTTCTTTGGAGTGAGCACAGATATGGATCTCTTCCAGAAGGATGGCCATGAAATTTCTTTCCCTCTACTACCATTTTCTCCCCAGTGTCTCACATCATCAACCCTCATATCATACCCCTGATTCTAAACATTTAATAATAGGCTGTGAAAATTCATTATATTAATGGCTTAATTTTTCATCCCTCTTTGTATTCATAACATTTATCTTATCACTTTGCAAGTGATATTGCTGAAGAAGCAAAATCTTACCCAACCCTTTGGTTGGTATCAGCCTTGAGAATTGTTTAGACAATAGAAGACAGTATAATTAGTAATGTGATAATTTTGAGTTTAGACTTTAGGATTACCTGTATGTTTCCATTAATTTCTTGTGCCAATACAATCACCATGAAAACACATCCATCCTAGTCTGATGGAGAATGAGGGTCATATAGTATGAGCCAAATAACCTCAGTAAACCCATTCAACCCCAGCCTAGATTGATCAACACCTGACTCCTGGGCCTAAGAGGGAACCCAGGAAATATCAACAAAATCATCCACCTAACACAAAACTAACCCCAGACATGGAGCTATAAGTACTTATTATTACACACTATGAGGCATTTGTGGTTGTAATATATCATGATTGTGGCAAGGCATTATGATATAGAGTCCATGATTTTGTTTTAAGGAAACAAGATCTTGAATATCGTGTGCCATTGAGTTAGATCCGACTCATAGCAACCCCTCCTTGGGTTTCCAAGGGGGTATCACTATGGAAATAGATTGCCCAACTGTCCTTCTGAGAAGTGGCTGATGGGTTTGAACCACCAACCTTCTTGTCAGCAGTCAGATGCCTTAGGCACTGCGCCACAAGAGCTCTTGTTTTTGTTTGTTTGTTTGTTTTATGGATCATTGAAATTAGATAAATTTCAACTTGATCAATTTTAAATAAGGAACTATTCCTCCTCAATTTTTACTTTGGGATTTGTTTTAATTTTGAGTTCAAAAACAAAGCAAATCTGTGAGGAGGAGGATTATGTCACAACTGTAGCCCACATGTTTTTTTCCCTCTTGTGTCTTATTTTCTGAAAAATTAGGTGGAGCAATTTGAAGCAGGCATTCTGGAAATGTGAACATCTGAGTAAGTTAGAGGGTGACAAATTTAGTGGAGACAGAGAAAAAAAAAAAGCAGATTAAATAGCCAGGAAAAATAAATAAACCTGCCTGGCAGGCAGGGAGCTGTAGAGGTGATGAAGCAGAAACCCTTTAGCAGTATAGGGGTGCCACAGAGAAAAAAAGAAAGAAAAAGGGGGCCATAACAGAAACCACAGAGACTTCAGGGAATTGGACTACCCACACCAGGAGCTTCTGACTGAAGGCTTGGAAACTGAGCTGAGTAAGTGTTTCTGAGAAACAGAGCAGAACCACTGTGGCTTGAGCCAACTCTGAGTTGTGAGTAGAAAGGGAGAAGGAAGGAAACTCACCACTGGTAGGGCACAGCAATCCAGCACACCTGAATTAATAACCAAAAAAATAAAATACACCAGCTCCACCCTTGCAAATATATTTAAACATAAAATCAAGGTGAAACAAATCAATACATAATTAACAGTTAAAGAAAACATTTTCAAAATATCTAGAAAATAACAGACAACCTCAAATCAAACAAAAAACCAGGACAAGACAATAGAAATAAAACCCCAGATTAAAGATCCATCTAACATGGATGGAGAACAGGCAAAAGAACTATTTGAGAAGGAATTTAGAAGATATGTATATTGAATTCCATAAGAGCTCAAGGAAACCACAAACAAAATCAAGGAGAACACAGACAGTACCCCAGAAGAATTCAGGAAAATCGTTCAAGAACAAAATAACAAGAATAATACACAATCTGAAGTCATACAGAAACAGCAGTTAGAAATCCAGAAGAAGAACACTAAATTACAGTTAGAGAACACAGTGGAAGAACAAAAGACTAAACTAGAACTGGCTGAAGAATGTATTTCCCAATTAGAAGATAGATCCCTTGACACCAGCATGTAAGAAGAAAAATTAGTATAACAATTTAAGAGAAATAAAGATAACCTAAGAGTTATATGGGATGACATGAAAAGAAATAACATATGCCCAGTAGGAATACCAGAACAAGAGGAGGGGAAAAAAAAAAATTGTGGATGACTTGCTACCAGAAAATTTCTCCCATATCATGAAGGTTGTTGTGGTTGTTGTTATGTGCCATCGAGTTGGCCCCGACTCACAGCAACCCCTCCTTGGTTTGCCGAGGCAGTATCATTACAGAAGTAGATTGCCAAGTCTTCCTTCCAAGGAGTGGCTTGTGGGTTTGAACCACCAGCTTTCTGGTTATCAGTCAAGTGCTTAGGCACTATGTTACCAGAGCTCCTGTATATCATGAAGGAAGAAAAGATATATGTACAAGAAGCTCAACAACCCCATTACAGGATAGATCCCAAGAAAAATTCACCAAGACATATCATAATGAAACTCTCAAAAACAAAACACAAAGAAAGAATGTTATGCAAAGCTTGGGAAAAAAGAAATGCCACTTCCAATGGACAAACAATCAGGCTAAGTTCTGATTAGTCAGCAGAAACCATACAGTCAAGAAGGCAATGGGACGGCTTATATAAAACACTGAAGGAAAAGAACTTCAAACAAAAGATTCTATATCTAGACAAACTGTCCCTCAAATATGAGGGTCAAATCTAGACATTTTCAGATAAATAGAAATTAAGGGATTTTGTGGAAAACAGACCAACTCTACAAGAAATGCTTAAGGAAGTCCTTCCAATAGAGAACACAAACAAATTAAAATCAGGACACTTGACATCAACACTTAAAAACAAAATCAGAAATAGGTGCACAAAATAACCTCAAAAAACATTTTACACAAAGAAATAAGGGAGTCAATCTGCAAACAACACTAGCAACAAAGTAAATAATAGAGGGGGAAAAAAGTTCTAAGTGTAAAACTTCCAAATGGAGAAGAGGACAGAACAATGGCTCTGAAATTAAAGGGACAAGAATTCACTCCAAGGTAACCACAGAGAAAATTAACAATTTCTCTAAGCAAAACCAGAAGGAAGGAAAACATATGGGCTTGTTGTTGTTGTTGTTGTTATGTGCCATCGAGTCAGCCCTGACTCATAGCGACCCCTCCTTGGGTTTCCGAGGCAGTATCACTACAGAAGTAGGATTGCCCAACCTTCCTTCCGAGGAGTGGCTGATGGGTTTGAACCGCCAGCCATCTGGTGAGAAGTCAAGTGCCTTAGCCACTATGCTACCAGAGCTCCCCTTAGTAAGCACCAAATCAACAATAAAGAAGAAAAGAGAAGAAACACTTGATAACAAAATGAACTCAGCACAGAAACATATTTAGACAAGGAAATGTCCAACACGACAAAAACACAGTAAAATGACAGCAATCAATTCATGTTGTTGTTGATGTTGTTAGATGCCATCGAGTCATTTCCAACTCATAGCGACCCCATGCACAGCAAAATGAAACACTGCCCGATCCGGCACCAGCTCCATGATCCCTGCTATACTTGAGCCCATCATTGCAGCCACCATGCCAATCCATCTCGTTGAAGGCCTCCCCCTCTTTCGTCAACCCTCCACCCTAACAAGCATGACATCCTTCTCCAGGGAATGGTCCCTTCTGACAACATGACCAAAATAGGTGAGACGAAATCTGGCCATTCTCGCTTCCAAGGAGCATTTCAGGTGCACTTCCTCCAGGACAGATCTGTTAGTTTTTTTATCAGTCCATGGTACTTTCACCATTCTTCACCAGCACTAAAACTCAAAAGCATCAATTCATATCTATCACTAATTACACTCACTGTGAATGGACTAAATGCACCAATCAAGAGATAGTGGCAAATTGGGTAAGAGAAGACCCACCGATATGCTGCTACAAGAGATCCACTTTAGACAAAAAGATAAAAACAAATTAAAAGTTAAGGGAAGGAATAATGTATACCAATCCAATGGTAACCAAAAAAAGATCAGGAATGGCAATATTAACTTCTGATAAAATAGAATTTAAGGTGAAACACAGCATAAGGGGCAAAGAAGGACACTATATGATGCTAAAAGTGTCAATGGACCAAGAAGACATTATGATAATAAGTATCTATGTACCCAGTGAAACTGTTCCAAAGTACGTGAAGCAAATATTAACTGAATTGAAAGGGAAAATAGACAACTCAACAATATTAGTAGGTGAGTTAGACTGGGTTCTCTAGAGAAACAAAACCAGTTAAGCTTATATATATAGCTATATAGAGAGAAATTTATCTTAGGAAAATGGCTCACACACTTATAGAAGCTAGCAAGTCCAAAGTTCCTGGATCAAACGTCAAGCTAGAGGCTCTTCCTGACTCTTGCAGCTGCAGGGGCTGAGGAGCTCAAGGCTGGTAGGCAGTACACCAGGTGCTGACCCCAATGAATGACAAATCCAGGATCTCCAGGCTGAATGGTGGATTGTTCACTCATGGACAGTTGTAGGCAGCACAACAGAATACTGATCCACAGAAGAATGTCTCTTTTCCCAGGATGTCCATAGATATACTGGATGCAGTCCACACCCCTGGGGAAACTCAATTTCAACAAATTGGCTGCTGAAAACATAATCATCTGATCCCATCATGTGTATAACCACATCACAACAGCTTAAACCACACAGAATTGTGGTCCAGCCAAGTTGACACACAGCTCCAACTATCACAGTCCACCCCTTGTCAACATGGCAGTTGTACACATCTTCTTAACCATATATAATCTCTAAATAAGGACAATTATAAAGTCATATTTGTGCCTAATATAATACACTAACACACATACAACCAAAATGCAATAACCTTATTTACATTTCACAGTACATAACAGAAGGAAACAAAAATATTTGATGCACATATACAACAAAGAAATATAACAATCACAGTCCTCATTTCTGCAGCTGGTCACGTGGTAGTAGCTGATATTCAGAACTACCTTTTCCACCACCCATTCTGTATTTCCCTTGCCCTCAGCAAGCACCTCAGCTGGTCTTGGTTCTTTGCCTAGTGGGGTGACCCAAACCTTCATTCCAGAAGGGTCTGGGCTGTTAGCAGTCATATTGGGTTGCTGTAATTTTCCATTGAGTTTAATCACAGGGCATGGTAGTACTAAGAGATGTCCTAGAGAATCTCCTGTATTCCAGACATATTCTTCTTTACCTCCATTATGTAAAGCCAATCCAATTTCCCCTTGTTAATCAGGGTTTAACACACTAGATAGTACAGTAATGTCCTTCTTTTTCTGTTGATCCAGAGGCATGAGGAAGCCAAAATGGCCAAGAGGCATTCTTAATTTCCAGTTCAATACAAAAAGTATTGTGTCTCCAGGTGGGAGTGTACCTCCCTTTGGGACTAAGATCTCCAGACCCACAGAACATAGGGTAGCAGGGACAGGAAGCAAACATTTTTTGAGTGGTTCACTAGGGGTAATAGTGACTGGTACCACTCCTGTTTCTACCCCTTGGTTCCTGGACCCGTGAATCCTGGCTATTAGAGAAACAGAACCATGTATTGGATGCTGGTTTAGAGCATATACAGCCTCCTGGAGAACATTGCCCCAACCCTTCAAGGTATTGCCACCTAGCTGGCACTGTATTTGTGTTTTCAAGAGGCCATTCGATCGTTCTATCAAGCCAGCTGCTTCAGGATGATGAGAAACATGGTAAGACCAGTGAATTCCATGAGCATAAGCCCATTGCCACACTTAATTTGCTGTGAAATGAGTCCCTTGATTTGAAGCAATGCTGTGTGGGATACCATAATGGTGGATAAGGCATTCTGTAAGTCCACAGATGGTAGTTTTGGCAGAAGCATTGCATGCAAGGAAGACAAATCCATATCCAGAATAAGTATCTATTCCAGTAAGAACAAAATGCTGTCCTTTTCATGAAGGAAGTGGTCCAATGTAATCAACGTGCTACCAAGTTGCTGGCTGATCACCCTGAGGAATGGTTCCATATCGCAGACTCAGTGTTGGTCACTGCTGTTGGCAGTTTGGGCACTCAGCAGTGGTGGTAGCCAAATCAGCCTTGGTAAGCAGGAGTCCATATTTCTGAGCCCATGCATAACCTCCATCCCTGCCACCATGGCCACTTTGTTCCTGATCCCATTGAGCAATGACAGGAGCAACTGAGGAAAAATAATAGCTGGTTTCCACTGACCGTGTCATCCTATCCACCTGATTGTTTAAAGTCCTCCTCTGCCGAGGTCAACTTTTGGTGGGCTTTCACATGAGACACAAATACCTTTACTCCTTTGGCCCATTCAGATAGATCTAACCACATACCTCTTTCCCATACATCCTTATCACCTGTGTTCCAATCATGGTCTTTCCAAGTCCCAGACTATCCAGCTAAGCCATTAGCCACAGCCCATGAATTTTTACATAATCACACATTTGGCCATTTCTTATTCCATGCAAAGTGAACAACCATATGCATGGCTCAAAGTTTGCCCACTGGGAGGATTTCCCTTCACTACTATCCTTTAAAGAAGTTCCAGAAAGTAGCTGCAGTGCCACTGCTGTCCACTTTCGAGTGGTGCCTGCATATTGTGCAGAACCATCTGTAAGCCAGGCATGAGATTTATCTTCCTCAGTTAACTGATCATAAGGAACTCCCCATGAGGCCATAGGTGCAGACTGGGAGAGGTAAAGTAATGTGACTGGAGTGGAGACCATAGGCATTTGGGCCATTTCATCATGCAACTTACTTGTGCCTTTAGGTCCTCCTTGAGCCCAATCTCTGATATACCGCTTCCATTTAACGATGGAGTGCTGTTGTGCATGTCCAACTTTATGACTCTGTGGGTCAGACAACAACACCCAGTTCATGATGGGCAGCTCAGGCCTCATGGTCGCTTGGCAGCCCATGGTTAGGCGTTCAGTGTCTACTAAAGCCCAGTAATAAGCCAAAAGCTGTTTCTCAAAGGGAAGTAGTTATCTGCAGAAGATGGCCCAGCTTTGCTCCAAAACCCCAAGGGTCTGCGTTGTGATTCACCAATACAGACCTGCCAAAGACTTCAAACAGCATTTCTATCTACTACAGACACTTCAAGCACCATTGGATCAGCTAGATCATATGACCCAAGTGGCAGAGCAGCATGCACTGCAGCCTGAACCTGTTGCAGACCCTTCTGTTGTTCTGGGCCCCACTCAAAACTAGCAGCTTTCCGAGTCACTTGATTAATAGGCCACAGCAACACACTGAAATGAGGGATATGTTGCCTCCAAAATCCAAAGAGGCCCACCAGACGTTGTGCCTCCTTTTTAGTTGTGGGGGAAGCCAGATACAATAACTTATCCTTCACTTTAGTAGGAATATCTTGACATGCTCCAAATTTCGGACCCCTAGAAATTTATCTGAGGTGGAAGGTGCCTGAATTTTTGTTGGGTTAATTTCCCAACCTCTAGTAAGCATATGTCTCACCAATAAGTCTAGAGTCATCGATACTTCTTTACTGGTCCAATCAGCATAATGTCATCAATGTAATGGACCAATGTGATGTCTTGTGGAATGGAAAGGTGATCAAGATCCTTATGGACTAAATTATGACATAGTGTCGGGGAGCTGATATACCCCTGAGGTAGCACTGTAAAATTATACTGTTGGCCTTGCCAGCTGAAGGCAAACTGCTTCTAAAGGTCATTTGAAATTGATATCAAGAAAAAGGCATTGGCCAGATCAATAGCTGCATACCAAGTACCAGGATATGTACTAATTTGCTCAAGCAATGACACCACATCAGGAATAGCAGCTGCAATTGGAGTCACCACCTGATTAAGTTTATGATAGTTTGCTCTCATTCTCTAAGACTGATCTGTTTTATGCACAGGCCAAATAGGTGAATTAAATGGGGATGTGTTGGGAACCACCACCCTTGCATCCCTCAAGTCCTTGATGGTGGCAGTAATCTCAGCAACCCCTCCAGGGATGCAGTACTGCTTTTGATTTACTATTTTTGTAGGTAGAGGCAGTTCTAATGGCTTCCACTTGTTTTTTCTTACCATAGTAGCCCTTACTCCACATGTCAGGGACCCAATGTGGGAATTCTGCCAGTTGCTCGGTATATCTATTCCAATTTTGCATTCTGGAACTGGGGAAATCACTACAGGATGGGTTTGGGGACCCACTTGACCCACTGTGAGATGCACCTTAGCTAAAACTTCATCAATAACTTGATCTCCATATGCCCCACTCTGACTGGTGAGCCACAATGATGCTTTGGTTCTCCTGGAATTAGTCAATTCAGAGCCTTTATCCAGTAATCCCCAAAAATTCTTATTATTTCTTTTTCCCCAATGAACAGTTATTCTAGTAAAAGACCTCAGATCACTTTGGGGAAGATTAGGAGAAAAATTGACATTATAGGTTATTGGCAATGTAGTGGGGTTCTTCCTCAAAGGTGCCTGACTTCCCCTTCATTCAAGGGGTTGTGAGTCTGTAAACTGAATTAAGTCTGGGAATTGATTGAAAAGTCATGAGTCTGTATTCTGGTAATTCAATCTAGGGTGCTATTCACATGACGTAGAATTTTTCTGTCTATACAGATCAAGTAAATATTTAGTAGGCTTGCCATGTATTTCACTACTAGGAACACCAAAAGCAAGTAGCCAATGCCATAATTCCACACAAGTCAGACTATTCTGATTATTTTTCTGACTCTGCTGTCAATTATGGTAACCACGTCCACCTTGCCTTTGTCAATTAACTGCTGCCACTTGGTCCCTACTATCACGGGGTCAAATCAGCCCCATTGTAGTTAAGTGTCTTAGTTCAATTAGGGCAGTTCCCTCTGTCAAATCAGGTTTACATATAATAGCAATCATAGCAGTCTTCAAGGATGCTGAAGCTCCCTTCATAAATTTATTCTTCACCGTACTGGTGAAAGGTGTGTCTTCTGGACTCTCCATTTTTGGCTCTAGGGGTCTAATATGATAACTCCATTCTAACAGGCCAGTTTCCCTAAGTCTCTGGTACATTATACCAAGGAAGGTCTGCTATTTCTACTTGACTTAGGGTAAGCCACCACATAATCCATGCTTCAATAAGCCAACCAAATAAGCTAGTAAATCCTCTCCTAATCTCTCAAGCTGAAACATTGAATGAAGAGTCCATACTAAATGGGCCTAAATCAATAAGGGAGCTCTGGTAGCATAGTGGATAAGACACTTGACTGCTAACCAGAGGGCTGGCGGTTCAAACCCACCAGCCACTCCTCGGAAGGAAGGTTGGGCAATCCTACTTCTGTAGGATGATACTGCCTAGGAAACCCAAGGAGGGGTCGCTATGAGTCAGGATTGACTCGATGGCACATAACAACAACAACAACAAATCAATAAACTCAGACTGATCCAATCTTACATTCCTTGCACCATTATCCCACACCCTTCGTAGCCATTCCCATACATATTCTCCAGGTTTCTGTCTGTACATGTTAGCAAGATCATGTAGGTCTTTTTGGGTATAGCATACCACCTCCTCAGTCACATTTTCTATTTCACCTTTTGGTGTTTGCTTGGACTTAACTTTAGTTATAAGTCTAGAAGCAACAATGGGTGGTTGAAGCAGTTCCTGAGAACATTCAGGAATGTCTTCCTTGGCCTCTGCCTCAGGCAATCACCCAGGAGGAACTGTTGAGTTAATCCCATCAAACTGAAGTGGAGGGGAAAATGGTTTTATAGTAATCCCTTCAGATGGGAGAGATTCAACTGAATTTACAGGGTCCATATCCTGATCTTCCTGACTATCTGTCTATATATGCCCATTCCAGGTTTCAGGATCCCATTTTTTCCCAATCAATTCCCTCACTTTAATGTCAGACACCATTCTGGGTTGGCAATTTAATTGGTGTTGTAATTCAGCCACCCTTACAATAAGACTCTGGATTTGGTTTTCAGCAATATCAGCTCTGTTACTAGAAGATATAAGGCATTCTTTCAGAGCACAACTGGAAGCACTGAGGTCTTTTATGTGGCACTTTAGCCAAGACTCAGAAGCTGTGAGCTCATCTCACTCTTTCACCAATTTGTCTAGTGTAAGTAGGACCAATCAATCAGCTTTCTTGTACTCCTCATGCTAACAAAATTGCAGAAAAGTATCAAATATGCGATCACCCAGAGCATCTCTTCTCACAAGTACTTAATCTATTGGTGGTGTTTTTTTGCATATTATTGTTGCCACCTCACACCACAGATTAACAGGTTCCTCTTTACTAACAGAGGCAGGGTCACTAGTGTCCTTAAGATTAATCAAACTGGAGAACCAATTTAGGAAGCCCATCATTATGATTTTGTCTCTCTAGAACCACTCTCAGTACCAAATGTGTTAGACTGGGTTCTCTAGAGAAACAAAACCAGTTAAGCTTATATATATGTACATATAGAGAAATTTATTTTAGGAAAATGGCTCACACACTTATAGAATCTGGCAAGTCCAAAGTTCCTGGATCAAATGTCCAGCTGGAGGCTTTTCCACACCAAGCTGGAGGCTTTTCCTGACTCTTGCAGCTGCTCCAACGAATGATGAATCCAAGATATCTAGGCCTAATGGTGGATTGTTCACTCACAGACAGTTGTAGCGTGCATAACAGAATCCCAATTCACAGAAAAATGTCTCTTTTCCCAGGATGTCCATAGATATACTGGAAGCAGCCCACACCCCTAGGGGAACTCCCTTTCAACATATTAGCTGCTCAAAACATAATCTTCTGATCCCATCATGGGAATAACCACATTACAACAGCTTAAACCACACAGAATTGTGGTGCAGCCAAATTGACACACAACTCCAACTATCACAGTAGGAGACTTTAACACATCACTTTCAAAGAGGGACAGATCAACTAGAAAAAAACTCAACAAAGATACAGAAGAACTCAACAATACAACCAACTAACTCAAACTCATAGACATATCCAAAGAACTTCATCCAACAAAAGCACAATTCACATTCTTCTCCAGTGTACATGGATCATTCTCCAGAATAGATCACATGTTAGGACATAAAACAAGTCTCTATAAATTCAAAAACATTAAAATATTGCAAAGCATCTTCTCGGACCACAATGCTATAAAATTATAAATCAGTAATAGAAAGATGAAGGGAAAAATAATATGTGCAAGTTGAATGATACACTGCTTGAAAACTACTGGATAACAGAAAAAATAAAAAGTGAAATTAAAAAATTTCTAGAAACAAACAAGAATGAAATCTATCTTACACAAACTTATGGGACACAGCAAAAGCAGTACTCAGAAGTCCGTTTATAGCAATAAATGTATACATCAAGAAAGAGGAAATAAACATAATCACCACTCTAACTCAAAAACTTCAACAATTAGAAGAAGAGCAACAAAATAAATCTACAGTATCCAAAAGTAAGGAAATAAAGTTCAGAGCAGAAATAAATAAAACAGAAAACAAAACAAAATAAAGAAAATCAACAAAACAAGAAGCTCATTCTTCAAAATGATAAACAAAATTGGCACTTCATTGACAAATCTAACAAAAGAAAAGAAAGAGAAGATGCAAATAAAAAGAATAATAACTGAAAAGGGCTACATCACAGCAGAACCAACTGAAATAAATTTAAAAAAAAAAAGATATTGACAGAATATAAAGAAAGACTGTACTCCAACATATTTGAGAACCTAGACGAGATGGACAAATTTCTAGAAACAGAAGACCTACCTAAACTATCCCAGTTGGGATAAAATACTTGATCAGACCCATAACAAAGGAAGAAATTGAGCAGGTCATAAAAAAAAATTCCCACAAGAAAAATCCCTGGCCGTGATGGCTTCACTGGAGAATTTTACCAAACATTCAGGGAAGAGTTGACACTCATACTACTCAAACTATGCCAGAACACAGAAAATAAATGGAATCCTCCCAAATTCATTTTATGAAGCAAGAACTACACTGATACTAAAAGCAGGAAAAGATACCACTAAAAAGGAAAACTACAGACCAATATTCCTCATGAACATAGATGCAAAAATCTTCAATAAAATCCTAGCCAATGGAATCCAACAACATATCAAAAAAATGATGCATCCTGACCAAGTTTGATTCATATCTGGTATTTAAGTATGGTTCAACATCAGATAAACAATCAATGTAATCCACCACATCAACAAAACAAAAGAACCATATGATCATATCAATTGATGCAGAAAAGGTATTTTATAAAATCCAACATCTCTTTCTGTTCAGAACTCTCAACAAAATAAGGATATAAGGGAAATTCCTCAACATAATAAAAGGCATATACGCAAAGCCAATGGCCAATATTATTGTTAACAGAGAATGACTCAAAGCACTCCCCTTGTGAATGGGAACCAGACAAGATGCCATCTATCACCACTTTTATTTAACATTGTACTAGAAGTCGTAGCCAGGACATTAAGGCAAGAAAGAAAAATAAAAGGCATCCAAATTGTCAAAGAGGAAGTAAAGCTATCTTTATTTGCAGATGACATGATATTATACATAGAAAACTCAAGAGACTAGCAATAAAATTACTGGGACTAAGAGTGAGGTTCAGCAAAGTGGCAGGATATAAGAGCAACATACAAAAATCAGTTGAATTCCTCTACATCAACAAAGAGTTATCTGAAAAAGAAATAAGGAAAACAATTCCATTTATAATAGCTACCAGAAAGATAAAATATTTGGAATAAATCTTACCAGAGATATAAAAGACCTATGCAAAAAAAAAAAAAAAAAAAAAGACTACTACAGGAGACAACAAGGGATCTATATGAATGGAAGAACTTGCCTTGTTCATGGATAGGAAGACTGAGTATTGAAAAAACACCAATACTACTCAAATCAATCTATACATTTAATGCAATCCTGATCTAGATACCATCCACATTTTTAAAAGATATGGAAAAATCAATTACTAAGTTCACATGGAAAGGAAAGAGATCTCAGATAAGTAAAGCACTACTGAAGAAGAAAAACAATGTGGGAGGTCTCACACTCCTGTATCACAAAATCTGCTATACAGCCACAGTAGTCAAAACAGCATGGTATTGTTACAATGATACACAGATAGACCAGTGGAACAGAATCGAAAATCCAGAAATAGATCCATCCATCTATGGACAGCTAATCTTTGACAAAGGACCAAACCCCATTAAATGGAAGAGACTGCCTGTTTAACAAATGGTACTGGTAAAAATGGATATCCACTTGCAGAAAAATGAAACAAGACTCATTCCTCACCCCACACATGAAAACAAATTCAAGTTGGATTGAAGACTTAAATGTAAAACCCAAAACAATAAAGCTCATCAAAGATATTTTATTTAGTTTTATCAAAGATAAATAGGGGCAAATCTAGGGCCCTATTCTTTGGCATGAATAGACTATCAAGCATAACCCAGATCACACAGAAAATGGAAGAGAAGGTAGAGGACTGGGACATTTTAAAAATTAAATTTTTATGTTCATGGAAAGACTTCTCCAAAAGAGTAAAAAGAGAACTTACAGTTTGGGAGAAAATATTTCCCTATGACATATATGACAAAGGACTTACCTCAAAATTTATAGAAAACTTCAACACCTCAACACCAAAAAGACAAACAATCCAATTCAAAAATGGGCAAGGGACATGAACAGACACTTCACTAAAGATGATATGCTGGTGGCTAACAAACACATGAGGAATTGCTCACGATCATTAGCCATTAGAGAGATGCAAATCAAAACAACAATGAGATAAAATCTCACCCCAACAATAATAGCAAAGTTCAACAGGACAGAAAATAACAAATGCTGGCAGGGTTGTGGACAGTTTGGAACTCTCATGAACTGCTGGTGGGACTGTAAAATAGTAAAACCATTTTGGAAAATGGTATGGCATTTCCTTAAACAACTGAAAATCAAAATACCATTTGAACCATCAATTCCATTAATAGGAATATATCCTAAAAGGGTGAGAGACAGGACACGAACAGACATGCACCTGTATGTTCATCACAGCACAAATCACCATATCAAAGAGGTGGAAACAACCTAAATGCCCATCAAAAGATAAATGGATAACCAAATAATGATACATTCACACAATAGAATAATATACTACATTAAAGAACAATGAAGAATACACGAATCATCTCACAACTTGGATGAATCTGGAGGACATTATACTGAGTGAAATAAGTCAATCGCAGAAAGACAAATATCATATGAGCCTATTACTGTAAAAAGTCAAGGAAGGGCTTGCAAAGGGAAGGGAACTCATTTTGTAGGTTACTGGGGGTGGGAGGGAAGAGGAGAGGACAACTTGGGACTAGTTGGGTGCACATACTGAGTTGAGTAAAGGGTGGGATGGTACAGAAAGAGTCTGTGACCAGCATGATAACACTGTGGAAAAGGAGAACACCGAATTGTGCACGTAAGATATAGATGACAGAGGCTATTATCAGTATATGCACAAAACTGCATTACCACTAATACCAAACATCAGGCTACAGATAAATGCGCAGACAACTGATACAATCAGATGGGAGTCAGTGAACAGAAACATACCCCAGAGCAATGATTGATTTAGCTGAGGATTATCTTGCACAGATACTAGTGATACAAAATGATCACAATTATTACAGAAGCAAGAGAAGACAGATATAGAGTAATCCCTCAGAGACAGCCAAACACCTTGGGAGAGAGAAAACCACTGGGTCTGTTGATGCAGGACCATAGTATTGGTAGACACCAGGCTCAATTGGCACAACATAATACATAAAAATATTGTTCCACAACCTACTTTGGGGAATAGTGACTGGGGTCTTAAAAGCTTTCCAGAGGCTATTTAAGTTGCAGCTAATGGTCTCTTCCTGTCTGCAGCAAAGAAGAGTGAAGAAAATCAAGGACATTTGGAAACAATCATCCCTAGGGTATGATGGACCTTGAGAAGAGAACCAGATGATGCCTGGCTACCAATCCCAACCACTTGGGAAGGGATCAAAATGAGATTCTGGATAGAATGGGAGGAATAACGTGGAACAAAATTCAAAAACACAATAATGACCAGAATTACTGGTCAGATGGAATGAGCTAGGATTCTGAAGACTATGGCCCTGGGATTCACTTTTGGCCTGGCATAGGAATTAACTCCCAAGGACTGATTTTCAGCCCAATTGTAGAAAGACTTAACATGCATAACACCCAACCCTGGGTGATCCACCCACCTTCTCTACAGAGATACACCCATTGGAACAATCAGCCATGGGGCACCAGCGGGGCTGAATTCACATGGAGGGAAAGCTGGCAGACAGGAGTGCATAACTAAGAAGATGGAGGTGTTACAGGAAAGGGAGAAGAGGAGTGTGGGTTAGGGTTGGGGGATGGTAATCAGGGAATTAAACCAAATGTACACAAACTGTTGAATGTAAATCAAATTCTGCTCAGTAAATTTGCAACTAAAGCAGAATTAAAAAAAAAAAAAAAGCAAATCGAAAATCCTCTCAAATCTGGAGCCAGGACAAGAACAGATATATACACACCCATATTCATTGCAGCACTGTTTACAATAGCAGAAAGATGGAAACCACCTAGGTGCCCATCAGCAGAAGAATGGATAATCAAACTATGGTACATACACACAATGGAATATTATGAAATATAGAATAATGTAGAATCTGCAAAACACCGCACAGTGTGGATGAACTTGGAGGACACTGTACTGAGTGAAATAAGTCAATCACAGAAAGGCAAATAGTGCATTAGTTTGTTATTGTAAAAAATCAAGGAAAGGTTTATATATGGAAGGAAATTTTCTTTGTTGGGTACCTGGGGTGGTGGGGGGAGGGAACACTGCTAGATAGGTAGAGACTACTATCGATTCGGGTGAAGGGAAAAGAAATGTATCACATATGGGTGATCAACACAGTGGCATTGAGGAAAAAGGAAGACAGAGAGCTGCATGGGAGGTACAGACAACAAAGATGAACCTTTTTGCACATGCAGTACTGTGTTGTCAGTGATGGCAAACATTGATCTATGGGTGGACAGACTGTATAGGGTTGGCAGACATTATTTCTACAAGTGCATTTGTTCTGTAAGAATTTCCAGGTACATAGTAGAGCTGGCAAGGGACAATGCTGTAGTCACTCTTGACCACAGCCACCTACCCAGAGGGAGTGAGCAGTTGGAACTCTAACCTTGGGACTGTGGTCTCAGGGGACACCAAGTTCAATTGGCAAAACATACTACACAAAAACATTATTCCACATCCTACTTTGGTGAGTAGTAACTGGAGTCTTAAAAGCTTGAAAGTGGCCATCTAGATGCAACAATGGTTGTCTCCTCATCCAGAGCAAAGAAGAATGAAGAAAGCCAAAGACAAATAGAAACAATTACTCCAAGGGACTGGTACACCATATGATCCTCAGAGTATATGACTATGAAATCAGAAGAACTAGATGGTGCCCAACTACCAGTGTCAACCACTCAGAGAGAAATCTATGTAGGAGATCATGGATAGAGTTGGAAAACAATGTGGAACAAAACTCAGAATCAAAAAAAAAAAAAGGACCAAATTTGCTGGTATGATAGAGCCTAGTTAAACCCCTGAGACTTAGGCCCCTACCTGCCCTTTGGGTCTGAAACTGAACCCATTCCTGTGGCTTCCAGCCAAACAAAACACAGGCATATCAGCTGAACATTTATATTAAGTGGATACCCTCCTTGGAGGGTCATGGGAGAATAGAAGAGCTGTGTACACACAGGGAGACAGTTGGGGAGGCAGGAATGCATGGGAGGGAAGAGGTAACTATGGGGAGAAAGTGGGAGTGGAGCTGTTGCATTGTGGGAAATTGCAGTCTATGTCATGAGACAAAGTGATGTGAATTGCTGTATGGAAAATGAGTTTGCTCTGTAAATTTTCACCTCAATCTCAATAAAAAGTAAAAAAAAAAAGTCTCAAATCTATACATAAAATTACAAACAAATCTAACTTTGTGTCATAGATCTAAGAAAAGCTCCCCAATATAAACTGAAATTAAATCTGGAAACTTATAACAATTTAATTATGTTGCAGAACTTGTATCCAATATTCTTGTAAGATTCTGAGATCTTGTTAAAGCTGAGTTGCCATAATCAGGAAGAAAACTTGAAACCAAAAAATTTTATTTTTTCCTTAGAACATTTGTCTTTTCTTTTTCTTTTGGAGTTTGAATAATTTGGTTCATCAAAATCAAAGAGTAATTAGATAAATTTCTTTCTTCCTTAGTGTATTTAACATTCTTTGTTGGAAATAAAGAGTTCTTATTTTTGCATATTATAAATCAATGCTTTCAATAATAAACAATTGTTTTTCAAATGCTGGATCCATTTGAAAAAATAAGAAGTGACTGAGACTTCTTGCAAGATATCTTTTCAAAGGACAAGTAATGAACTAACTTATTGTTGTGCATCAAAAGCAGAAAAATCTGAATAAATGCTATCAAATATTTAGTCACTGACAGGGACAGACATCTGATCTCTACCTTCAAGTTCATCCTTGTTGAGATGCCTTGCCAAGTAGATTATTTCTGCTGAGGACAACAACAAATAACCTGAGCCATCCCTGCTAGACCCTGGGATATTATAGTTGGTGTTGGACTAGAGAGCCTGAAGAAGTTTGTCTTCAACAGATGTGACTCTGAGCACTTCATCTCACTCTTGACAAGAATTCTGGGTGGAGATATCACAACAAAATATTTTTGTTTTCTTTCAAATGTGCTGTTTTTTGGGAATATAGAGAGCATTTCAGGGCTCTTAATTTTCAGGGTTCACTAGGAATTCCAGGATATGTGATGATGAAAAACAGCACAGTTTTCAGGTTATTCGCAAATTTCTGTACAGAGATGTGTTTTAGATCAATTTAATCTTTATTTTCTTTCCCCTGATATGTTTTCTTGCCAATCTGTAGCTTTCTTGCTAAGCCACTTTTAGCCCCACTAGGATTACAGTCTGCAGTATGGATTACATCTCAATATAAAGAAAACAAAAATTCTCACAACTGGACCAATGAGCAGCATCACAATAAATGGAGAGAAGATTGAGGTTGTCAAAGAATTCATGTTGCTTGGTTCTACAATCGATGCCAACA
>NW_006921733.1:6081562-6087099 GCF_000298275.1 Orycteropus afer afer
GATGGGTTCAAGTATAGCAGAGATTGTGGGGCTGGCGCGGGATCGGGCAGCGTTTCATTCTGCTGTGCATGGGGTCACTATGAGTCGGAAACGACTCGACGGCATTTAATAACAACAACAACAACAAGCCTCTACTGATAGCCCCTGTCATGTCTTCTCATGGCCTGCATACATCTTTCCATAGATTTCACATTTAATGTGAATGCTTGATGCCACTACAAGAACCTTATCACACCTGAGCTTCACAGAATGTCTGGTACATTAATAGAGGCCAAAAAAAAAAAACCATAAATAACAATGCAACCAGTGTAGAAGGCAGGGAGGCAGAAGGAAAGTTGCCCTACTAAATCTGAAGTTCCTTTAAGGTAGGGGTGTATCTTTGCATGTTAGGCTTTTCAACTTCACATCATACTTTGACATAGTAAAACCAAAAAAACCCATTCCATCAAGTTGATTCCAACTCATAATAGCTCAGAAAAACAGAGTAGAACTGCCCCATAGGGTTTCCAATGCTGTAAATCTTTACAGAAGCAGACAGCCTCATTCTTATCTCATGGAATGGCTAGTGGGTTATAACCAGCAATCTTTTAGTTAGCAGTCAAATGGTTTAAACTCTGCACCACTAGAGCTCCTTTTGACATAGCAAACACCCACTAAACACCAACTGAACTAATAGATCCCTTATGTTCCTATGTGGTAAAATGGTGTCTGTAAAGCCTCTCACCTGTGGCCTAAATGGGTTTGTCTCCAACACATGCTCAGGAATTACTTGTTGGGTGGGCAAAAGTGAGTAAGGAATGAAGGGAGGTAGGGAGGAAGGAAGGAAAGAGACACTGTTCATCAGCAAACAGATCCAGCTGGCGACCCTTCCTGAAAGATGACATTTCAGTCAGTATTTTAATGGTTTAAATCATGGCCATTGTGCTCCGCTTTTCTCTCAAATGTTTCCTAGTTAGTTACCTGTGATTTGAATCTCAAGGAGAGAGAAAAAGTGAGGGGGAAAAAGATGTTACTTAAATAAAAATTTTAATGAGAAAATAACACACACACACATACAAAAAAAAAAAAAACCTTCATTGCTTCCAGTTGGCAGTCTGGAGGGTGTGGTGCTGCCAGTGACGGGCCTGGTGGATTAGGCGCTGAGGACCTGACCTGATGCAGTATTGAAGGGGCTCATGCCTTGATGAAGGAGTGTACTGGAAGTCTGTTAAGGTACCCCTATATCAGTGTGCATGTGTGCATGCACACACATACACACACACAGAAGAGGACAGTTGGGAACCCTAAGCTCTCTTGGGCTGGCAAGTTGCTGGTGGAAGATTGAATGGTGTTGCACATTTCATCATTGTAGTGTATCTACACCTGAGACACAAGTTTTACTCAAGATGATCATAATCCCCTTCCATTTTTGAAGAAGTGGAAAAGGAAGAGAAGTAGGTAACTAACTAACTAAATAAAATAACAGTTGCCATGGAGTCAATTCCAATTCATGGTGACCCTGTGTGTCAGAGTAGAACTGTGTTCCGTAGAATTTTCCATGCCTGATTCTTCTAAAGTAGGTTGCCTTTTTTTTGAGACAACTCTAGCTAGACTTGAACCACCAAACTTACAGTTAGCAGCTGAGTAGTTTAACTATTTATACCACCCAGGACTAATGGAGCCAGGTAGATGAGTCCATTTTCTTAAGAATCTCAGCTTTATGTAGGCGGTTGTGATGAAAGTCAGAGCACAACAAACTCTCACAGCCCAACGACCCATGGTGAAAATGAGAAGGTCTCCTTCAGCCACCTCAGCTCTCCCACTCAGTCTGCTCTGGACCCTTCTTCTTTCTTTTCCCACTCAGATCCAATTAACTTGCCAGCCTTTCAGACATTATAAAGAAAGAGCTCCACCAAGAGTGGAGAACAACAAGAATATTTTTAAAGGCTCATCCTTTCCAATTAAGGAATTTTTCAAAGGCTCTTATTTCTTCCATTCCAGTGCTGTAAGGAATGCATGCTAGTGTCCCATTCTCCCTCGCCTTTTTAATCACTGATAAAGTAGTGTGCTCCTCCTGTATTATTACAATTCGCAGGAGGTATAAGCAAAATTACATACCATAAGCTACAAAAGAAAAAAAATCCTGTTTGAGCAATATCTTATGCTGAATATGGTCTGTGCTTTTAGGAATCCATGAATCTCAAATGCTGCCTTGAAAATCTTCTGCATAAATTTCAGTTCTACTCTGTGAATCTGCTGAAATTCACTTCCTATAATTATACAGCACAAGTAAAAAAGGGAATTGTCCCTTTGTTATAAACTTTCAGCATTAACAAGAGGCTTCCTGTGAAAGACCTGCTCCAATTTTTGTTTCAGATTTACATTGACAGTTGTGTCCTAATATTAAGTGGGATATTTCCACCTCATAGAGTAAGAAATAGTTGGGTTGGCAAAATCCACACATTCTTTCCATTTTAGCATGTAGCTTTTACGCAAAGAAATGTTAACTCAGAAACATATATTATGTAGGGGAAAAAAAAGAAGTAGAAGAAGAAGAAACTTTGGGAGTACAAGACACACCAGTTTATGTTTTGAAAAGAATTGTATCTTCTGAATCATCTCCTCCTGGGAATCAGAGATGTATCTATTATCTGGGTCAGAAGGGGACTTTCCATTGCTCTTCTCCTCCTCACATTTTTCTACTTGCAGGGAAACGCCAAAAATATCTTCAAAGGTATGGCATCACTTATTCTACAATAATATATTTTTTGAAATATGAAATATGTCTAGCAGAGGTTATAAGTCAAGTGATACTAATATCTTCATAATTAACCTTTGGTCAAAAAGATACGAAAAAAGTATAGATAGATGGAGGTCACAGGATTCCTGATAGTGTGAGGAGATATGGGGTACTATGGTGAAAGACAAGAGCTGGGAATGCAAACCTGGGAAAATAGAGTCTCATTTGTGCCTCTCATCTACCTCCTCCAGGATATCTAGTCAGAAATACATATTAGAAATACATACCTTAATCAGAAAGAGAAAAAGGAAAGGGGAGAAACATGCCTGAGAGGTTGTGCCTTTCCAAGATTCTAAGTACAAGATGAGTGATGGTCATGCTATAAATTAGCTACACATAAATCTCAACATGTTTTTAGTCAATTTTTGCCTGCATAAGAATGCTGAGTAAAACATTCATGGCACCACAGAGACTTTTTACACGTTCTGTAATTACCAGGAAATGGCTTTCCCAGGAAATCCCTTTTATTTTATGTTACTGACCTTTCTCTATAAAACACATCCTGGCCCCCCCCCACAACTTTGTAAATTAAAGGGAAGCACAAGCCAACACTGTCAATGGACCCTTTGTGGTCCTTAGCATTGCGCTCCTAACAACAAAGGAAGCATGACTTTCCTGAGTGGCATTCTGTTGAGTAAAAGGGATGCAGAGCTATCAACTCCATGATCTTGTCTAACCAGATATTTGAAGAGTAAAATATTGGCTCCTTAAATTGCCATATATACAAATTATTATGTGGAGCATCCATTACCAGTGACCAAATGATTTATTGTTTTTAATTAAATCCAGTAACAGTTATTGCCACTTTGGCACTAATTTTGAATACTTCAGTGTTTTTGGAAATAATGGTCTAGCTTCAATGAAATACATGCAAAGTTCTTTTTTTTTTTATTAAATTTAAACTACCTGGAGAGTTTAAATGAATCATCAATGAAAACAAGAGTGAGTAAATATTATCAACTTAATAAATCAATCCCTGTGCATGGAAGGAGACAAATACATATTAACTACTATGCTACATATGACAGTTTCAGAGTTAGGAGTACTTGGGGAGATTATTCATAAGGAAAACTCCAAGATAAGGAGAACATTTATTTTCTATTTTCTCTTCAAAGTTTATATTCCAATTGAACTGCCTCTGCATTTTTCTCTGACCTCACTTATCAGAACTCTAAACTCACCAACATTATCATCACAGATGCAACTTAACATTTATGTGACAAATGTAACATCTTACAAGGCACACATAGCACAAAAAGAGAAAAAAAGATGATCAATGAGACTTTAAGTGTGTTTTTAAACCTGCGACACTGCTATAGAGTTAAAGTCTATCATAATTTAAAAGTTATTTATTTATTTTTTAATTGTGTTTGCTTCCTGGGATTCAAAATGGAGTCTCATCAGTAAGTACCATGCTATATCCCTCTACCATCTAAGTGCTTGAAAAACTAGGTACAGCAGTTTGAACTAGTGATTTTGGTGCTCTGAACAGCTCACTGAATCAGAGTGCACCAAACACAGAAGAGCAGAATTAGAGGAAAGACACAGGGAGATTATTTAGGAAAGAGCTACCTGGCAGAGGATGGACCAGCAGCCAAGAGGCCATTGGAAACTTCCCTGGAGTAGTTACTGACTGGTGGGCACCTGAGATCCCTGTGACTCAAGAAAGAAGTCACCCTATACCAACATACCAGAGACCACTCCAACAACCCAGAGGCCAGCCCAGGGACTTGTTCCCAGCAACTGATTTTGTCAGTAATTTGGGTCTCCTGGGTGCAGATGGGTGTGTGTTCTACCACTGAAACTCAGGTGGAGAACTCACTGTTGAGCCAGGAAGGTGAGTTCCCTGCCCTCTCAATGGGTCACCAATTGAGTTTGGGTCAGCCTGGGAGACATCATGCTCATCTGGTCACAGATATCGGGAACATAGTTTACTTGGAGGTACTCCCCCTACTCCAGCACGGCTGAAATTGTGGGCATCTTTGGCACTGCAGGTGGGCGGTATCACAGATAAACACCAGAGCCATTAGTGGTCTGGCAGGATTGCACCAGAGCCACGGACAGAAGTGGCAGGGAGAGAGAAAAAGTCGCGGCTGTGTGCGGTCCTGGGAATTTGCCTTAGATCAGCTCATTGGTGCTCAGAAGCCTTGAAAGCAGGGTCTTTGAGTGTGCCTGAACCAGGTGGAAAGTTGCAAATCCCCAACAAAAGAAATCTTTCCTGAGATTGAACCACAGTCTTGTAAATAACCACATCATCAATAATAGCCTGCGCAAAGCCCTAGAAACCGACCCTAGAAATACCAAGATTTCCTTCTTTTGCTCTCACCTTTCTCTGCCAATGACTTCACTCATTCCATAGAAGAAACCATATTCAGCCAACTACCATAAAACCTCCCACTTCGAAATCTAAACCCTCCTTACAACAAACAGAAACACATATCCACATTCCACACAGTGATTCCACCATTACAAAGAAAACAGCAGAGCGACCCAACATACCTGAATAAATGATAAAATAAAACACTCCACCTTCACCCTTTCAAAATATTAAACCATAAAACCAAGACAAAACAAATCAGCATGTAACCAGCAGCTAGAAACAACCTAAAGAGTCAGAGCTCTACCAGATTCCAGGGGCTTAAGAGAAGGTTCTGCTTTTCCGTAAACCCAAGAATCTTTGGAGCTACATGACTGAAAAGGTCCTAGTTTATACCATCTATTTTTTCTTTCTTTCTTTTCCCAGTTCCTGGGAAATAAA
>NW_006921733.1:6088234-6090748 GCF_000298275.1 Orycteropus afer afer
GCCTGATTTCCCAGCAGAAACCATGCAAGTGAGAAGGCAATGGGATGGTATATATAAAACCCTGAAAGAGAAAAAATTTCAACCAAGAATTATATACCCGGCAAAATTGTCCCTCAAATATGATGGAGAAATTAGGAGATTCCCAGATAAGCAGAAAATAAGGAAATTTTTTAAAAACCAGACCAACCTTACAAAAGATGCTAAAGGGAGTCCTTTGAACAGAGAACCAAAAATAGCAAATAAAAACCAACCATTAATACATAAGATGACTTAACCCAGAAACCACAGGTATGGATATATCCAAAGTAAAATGAACTTACAAGATTGTAAACAGGGAACCAGAGATATCAATTGGCAAGGGAGGACAATTACAAACAAAAAGAGGGAAAAGACTGTGTAGTTACAGAACTTCTAAATGGTGAGGATGTTAAAAGAGTTGCAAGATAGAATGGACGGTTCTAAACTCAGGGATAAAATTATAAATCACAGGGTAACCTCAAAGAAAAATGACAAACCTTCATATTACAATAAAAAAGAGGACAAGCATAAATACACAGAAAATAATAAAACAATAGCAACAAAGGAAATGATAATAGCTCAGCACAAAATAATATGGAACAAAAAAACCAGGAACACCATGAAGCAAACATATACCAAAATGACAGCAACCAATTCATACTTGTAAATAATTACACTGAATGTTAATGAATTAAATGCATCACTTAAGAGACAGAGAGTTGCAGATCGTATAAGAAAACAAAACCCATCAATATGCTGCTTACAAGAGACACACCTTAGAGATATAGACAAACATGGAATAAAAATCAAAGACTGGAAAAAGATATATCAAGCAAATGGCCACTGTAAGAGAGCAGGAGTGGCAATACTAATTAGTGATCAAATTGACTTTAAGACAAAAACCACTATACGAGACAAGGAAGGACATTATATAATGATTAAAGGATCAATAGATCATGAAGATATAACCATAATAAATATCATGGACCCAATGAAAGGGCCCCAAAACACATAAATCAGACTTTAAAAGACTTGAAATGCCAAATACATGACTCCACAGTCATAGTGGGAGATTTTAATACACCACTCTCTTTGAAAGACAGAATAACTAGAAAGAAACTTGACAAAGATGCAGAAGAGCTAAATAATACAATCCAACAACTTGGCCCTTTAGACATCTACAGAGCACTTCACCCAACAGCAGCACAATATACATTATTCTCCAGTGCACATGGAACATTTTCCATGATAGAATATGTGTTAGGCCATAAAGCAAGCCTTAATAAAATTTAAAATATTGAAATACTGCAGAGCATCTTCTCAGACCATAATGATATAAAACTAGAAATAAACATAGTAAGATCAACAGAAAAAGAGTAAACAAATGGAAACTAAACAATATCCTCCTTAAGAAAGACCAGGAAAGAGAAGAAATAAAAATAGAAATTCAAAAATTACTTGAATCAAATGAGAATGAAAACACAAAATACCAAAATCATTGGGATACAGCAAAAGCAGGGATCATAGGCCAAATTATACCAATAAATGCACATATCAAAAAAGAAAGCCAAAATCAACACTTTAATCCAACATCTACAACAATTAGAAAAAGAACAGCAAAAAAAGCCAACAATCAGCAGAAGAAAGAAAATAATAATAAAGATTTGAGCAGAAATCAATGAAACAGAAAATAGTAGGGCAATAGAAAAAATAAACAGGACCATAAGTTGGCTTTTTGAAAAGATCAATAAAATTGATAAACCATTGGCAAAGTTAACAAAGGAAAAGAGGGAGAGAATACAAATAACACAAATAAGAAACAAAATGGGTGACATAACAACAGAACCAACTGAAATAAAAAGGTTAATATCAGGATACTATGAAGAACTGTACTCCAATAAATTTGAAAATCTGGAAAAAATGGACAGATTTCTAAAAACACACCATTTACCTAAACTAACACAGAATGATATGGAAAAATTGAACAGGTCCATCACAAAAGAAGAAATTGAACAGGTCATCAAAAAATTACCAACTAAAAAAGTCTTGGCCCAGACCGTTTCATCGGATAATTCCACAAAATATTCAGAGAAGGACTGACACCAATTCTACTCAAACTATTCCAAAACATAGAGAAGGATGGAATCCTCCCTAACTCATTTTATGAAGCAAGGATAACCTTGGTACCGAAACCAGGCAAAGACATCACTCAAAAGGAAAACTACAGACCAATATCCCTCATGAATATGGATGCAAAAATCTTTAACAAAATCCTAGCCAATAGACTCCAAAAACATATCAAGAAAATAATCCATTATGATCAAGTGAGGTTCATATCAGGTATGCAAAGATGGTTCCACATTAGAAAAACAATCAACGTCATCTACCACGTAAGTAAAACAAAGGAGAAGAACCACATGATCATATCAATTGACGCAGAAAAGGCATTTGATAAAATCCAACACCCATTCCTGATCAAAACTCTCAGCAAAATAG
>NW_006921733.1:6091969-6094276 GCF_000298275.1 Orycteropus afer afer
TCTAAAAATTAAATTTTTATGTGCTTCCAAAGACTTCTCCAAAAGAGTCAAAAGAGAACCTACAGATTGGGAAAAAATATTTGGTAATGACATATCTGACAAGGGACTTATCTCTAGAATCTATAGAAAACTCCATCACCTCAATAACAAAAAGACAAACAATCCAATTACAAAATGGGCAGAAGACATGAGTAGACACTTCACCGAAGAGGATGTTCAAGTGGCCAACAAACAAATGAAGAAATGCTCACGATCATTAGCTATTAGAGAGATGCAAATCAAAACAACAATGAGATAACATCTTGTTCCAGCACTAGTAGCAAAGTTCAATGAGATAGAAAATAACAAATTCTGGTGAGGATGTGGAGAGTTTGGGACTCTGATACACTGCTGGTGGGACTGTAAAATGGTACAACTACTGTGGAAAGCAATATGGCGATTCCTTCGGAAATTGGAACTAGAAATACCATTTGATTCAGCTATTACATTACTAGGTATATATCCTAAAGAAGAGAGAGCCATGACAAGAACAGACATATGCACACCCATGTTCATTGCAGCACTATTTACAACAGCCAAAAGATGGAAACAACCTAGGTTTCCATCACCTGAGCAATGGATAACCAAACTATGGTACATACACACAATGGAATGCCATGCAACCCTAAAGAATAATGTAGAATCTATAAAACACCACTTACAGGGATAAACTTGGAGGACATTATGCTGAGAGAAATAAGTCAATCACAAAAGGATGAATACTGTATTAGTCCATTATTGTAAAAGTCAAGGAAATGCTTAGCTATGAAAGGACATTTTCTTTGTTGGTTACCAGGGGTGGGAGGGGAAGGTAGAGAATATAGATAAATAGATAGAGATAAGTTTTGATTTGGATGAAGAGAAAGACAATGTACCAAATGTGAGTGATCAATACAGTGGCATTGAGGAAGAGAAAGACATAGAGAGGTACGTGGGAAGTACAGACAACAAAGATGAACCCTTTTGCACAGATATTATGATGTGGTCAGTGAAGGCAAACAAGGGTATATGGGTGGATAGATGGGTGGACAGGCTGAACTATTAGCTATGTTTATGAAGTGGGGAGTGCACCCAAGAACATGTATAGGGTTGGCAGACAGTGGTCCTATAACTTTATATGTATGATCTGAATGCCCAAGTGTATAATGGAGCTGACAAGGGGCAAGGTTGTAGTCACTGCTTGGTCACGGCCAGCTACCCAGAGGGACTGAGTAGTTGAACCCGTGGGCTCGGGACCACAGTCGCAGAGGACATCTAGCTCAATTGGCATAACATACTACACAAAACATTGTTCTACCTCCTACTGTGGCGAGAAGCAACTGGGATCCTAAAAGTTTGCAAGCTGCCACTTAGATGCAACGATGGGTCTCTCCTTGTCCAGAGCAAAGAAAAATGAAGAAAACCCAAAAGTCATGGAAACAATTAGTCCTAGCAACTGGTACACCATTCGGTCTGCAGCCTATGCGACTATGAGACCAGAAGAACTAGATGGTGCCTGGCTACTACTGTCAACCATTTGGAAGAGGATCTATGTAGGAGATCTTGGATAGAGAGAGAACAATGTGGAACAAAACTCAAAATCATTTGGAAAAAAAACGGGGTGGGTGGGACCAGGTTTACTGGCCCAATGGAGCCTGGTGGAACCACTGAGACTATGGTCCCTAGCTGCCCTTCAGGTCCGGAATTGAACGCATGCCTTGGTTTCCAGCCAAACCATGGACAAGCTTAAGAGTTGAACATTTACCTGAGGTAGGTACACTGCTTGGAGAGAACAAGCATGGGAGAAAGAAGGACTGCTTATGCACAGGGAGACAGCTCAGGGGGCAGGAATACATGGAGGGATGGACATAGGGAAGAGGTAACTGTTGGGAGGAAGTGGCAGGGGAGATGTTGCATTGTGATAAATTGTGATAAATATCATGAGACAAACTGTATGTGAACTGCTGTATGGAAAATGTATTTGCTCTGTAAATTTTCACCTAAATCACAATAAAAAGAAAAAAAAAATTGTATTTGCTTCCTGAAAACAGGAAGGGAAAACACAGTGATATATAGTTTTTTATGATGATGATGATGATGATGATGATGATGATTTGGGTGTAAATTTACACAAATTTGTAAATTTGGGTGCAAATTTACATTGCATTGAATAATATAGATAGCTTTGGGTAGAATTGACATTTTCACAATGTTCAATTTTCCTGTCCATGAGCATGGGATGTTCTTCCATTTATGTAGATCTCTTATGGTTTCTTGAAGTAGTTTTTT
>NW_006921733.1:6098206-6118124 GCF_000298275.1 Orycteropus afer afer
GTTTTCTCTGAGACATCATGGTGTTCTATTTATATCTCTGTTAACTGTTTGTGAAAAACAGCCAAGGGTGATTCAGGCTCTTCTTGATGGTTCCTTATCACTGGCCCTTTGATGGAGAAGGAGTTGGTGGCTCCCACTCAGTAAGTGAAGTTGTAGGAGGTATGTGTGTAGTTGTATCTTATGGGAACTGTTGGTATCTCCCACTCAGTTAGATAAAAATATATTTGAATAAACATCAAAAAACTAAAGGCACATGGACAAAAAATCCACCATGTAATCACATGGGAACAGTAACCAAAAAAAAAAGAAAAAAAGAAGAAGAAAAAAACAAGAAAACCTGCAATAACTGGAGACAGGGCCCTAAGAGAAAAAAGGTAGAGAAGGAGAATAATTAGGGAAAATGCAAAAAGAAAAACAAGGAATTCAGTTAACCATGAGAAAAAAAGGGGGGAGAGAATTTAAATTAAAAAAAAAAAATTAACTAGGAACATGGAAAATAAAAAAAAAGAAGATGTAAACTAGAACCTGGGAGGAGAAGAAAAAGGAATAATAGTAAAAAGGACAAAAGTATTATTAATAATAGTAGTTTTAAAACCGACAAATGCACACAAACTAAATGGCAGACAAAAGAAAGAGAAAAAGAAAAAATAAATAAAAGGAAAAAAATCAGTGGAGGACAGGGCAGGGTACCCAGGCTCTGTCGGAGCACACAGACTTGGATGGAGTTCCTGCCGGCCCAGAAGGTGGGTGGGATTGGGAGAAGGCTGCACCTCCATTCACCAAGCGGGTGTGGGGTATAAGAGTAACAAGAGGAATGTCACACCTTTTCAGTCATACAGGTCCAGAGTGCCCTTGGGGTTACTGGCAAGCAGAACCTATTCTTAAGCCCCTGGAATCTGGTAGAGTGCTGTCTTTTTAAATATCCAAATTGGTCAAGCCACTTGTAAACATTCAAAATGCCTGTGCCTTCCGGACAGGCAAAAGTTCACAGCTCAGCCTGTCTTCCTCGTCACTGCTGCTTCTCCTTTTATTCCCAAGCCATCAGAGCAGTCCTCCGTGCATTCCCTGGCTAGCAGGGCTGATTTTTAGGTTAATTTTTAGGTCCTGCCACCACTCAGGTTTCACCAAGCTTTCTGCATCATGAGGATCACTCAGGATCCCTGCCAGACCGCAGCTCTGTATGTCTCCTTTTCTGGTATTTTCATGCAAATTATTTTGCTAGTTGGGGTTTAGTCCACTTCTATATCCTTCCCTTCAAGGCTCAGGGGTCCAGGATTATCTTCTGTGTCTGTGTTAATCAGTTCCCCTTTTCTTTGTTGGAGAGTGTCTGTGCAGTCTTTCTGCCTATTCTGCCATCTTGCAATTCTCTCCTGATATATAGTTTTAATAGACACTTTACTAAATTTTGTGGGTTTAATTATGAAAAAAAAAATCATAGACTTTTTTGGTCATGGTGATTTACTATCATAACAGTTTCATGCAATATAATGTGTTGCTAGTTTTCTTAAATATATTCCTACTGGTCTCTTAAAATTCCATAATTGCCACTTACATTCTCCCCTTATTCTCCCCAAAACGCATACACACACACACACCACGAAGGAACAATTCTCCTACAATTATAGCTACTTCCATGTTCAGTCACAAGGATAAAACACAACACTAATTCTTTTTAACTTTTATTACCTTCTTCAGAGAGGCAAACATGCTCGCATATATTCTTATATATTCATACATTCCTATATGTTAGAATTGATAGGAACATTTACAAATGACCTAATCTACTGATTTATTTTATAAGTATGGAAACTGAGACTTAGAGCTACAAACCAATCAGTTCTTCAAATCATGGAACCAGAGTAGGACAAATATCATTTATCTTCTAAGCTAATATTCTTTCCACTAGAGCAAATTATCTCTTCGTTATAGGTTTATTTAAGCTACATAAAAATGAACTCAAAAGAGACCTGGAGAATATCTGCAATTTTTAATATCCAGAATGAATTTGTGATTAGGGATAGTAATATCTTCAGAGGTCCAAGTGATTAAGCATGTGAACTGAAAAGAAGAACAGATAAAAGGAAAACTGAACAGACTAAAGAAAGAAGAAGAAGAAGAACAGATAAAAAGGAAACCTAACTTCACTCAGCTCAGAGATTAACTATGTATATTGTTCTGGTCATGTCATTTGCACCCATTGGGTCTCAATTTTTCATTGACAAAAAGGTTTTGAATCATCAGATGACCTAAGATATCTTGTAGTGATAAGCATTGAGTAAATTAACAAATAAATCTACTGGCATTGAGTCCATTCTGACTCATAATGATCCTATAAGACAGAGTGGAACTGTCTATAGAGTTTCCAAGGCTGTATACCTTTGTGGAAGCAGATTGCCCCTTCTTTCTCCCACAGAACAGTTGGTGAATTGAACAACCAACCTTTTGGTTAGCAGCTGAATGCCTTAACCACTGCACCACCTGAACTCCATAAATTACTGAATAGTACTCTTAATTCAATTGCATTAAAAGAACAATATAAGTACAACATAGTGTCATACATTTAAATTCCTGAGTTAGTCAAATAAGATATAAAGTAAACAGTTTAAATGTCATAGTTGTTGATTGAAAGTACTCAAAATATATGAAATATTGGTTGTATTTTCTTCAGTTTTTTTTTTTTTTTGTTTTTTTTTGTTCTGTTTAGCATCTTTATTTCTTCATACATGATAGTAACTTTATCCATTCAAATAACTAAAAATCCATTTAATTTTTAAATAAAAATATAACATTAGAGTGAAGAGATAGCCAAGTAACTTCCAATGACCAAATCAAAAAACAAAATGCACTGCTGTTGAGTTGGATCCAACTCAAAGAGACCCCTCCTTGGGTTTCTGAGGCAGTATCACTATGGAAGTAGATTGGCCAACCTTTCTTCCGAGGAGTGGCTGGTGGGTTTGGACCGCCAACCTTTTGGTTAGCATGCAAGTGCCTTAGGCACTACATCACCAGAGCTCCTCTTCCAATGACAGGCGACTGGTTATCAGACTTACTTTTCTATTGTAAACAATTATAAAAATGGACAAAATAAATAAAACGTCTGTTTTCAACCATAGAAACACAGACTTCTCAGAGTTGTGATCCTTGAAAAAAGGGAAATACATATAGTGAGCTTTACATTAATTCCACCTTTGTGCCTGTTGGCATTTTCTAAACTAAAGAAAGAGGCATACAGCCCAGTGAGAATGCTCAGATTTCAGCTCCTTAAGGAGGCTGAAATTTGCAGAGCAAGGAAAAAGAGAGGAGACAACTGCACAAAGAGGATCTTTACGTCTTCTTGGATATCCTTGTGATATCCTTGGCCAAATATTAAGTTGCATGTGCATAGAATGATACCCCAAAGGACAACAAGGAGGGAAAGGGCTGTAAACTGAATGCATATTTCCAAGTTTCAACCAACCAGAGCATTCCATTGAGAACCCCAAAAGGCCCAACATTACGGTTAGTGTTACTTTAAGATAGTGGCTCTCAATTGTGGGCAGTTTTATCCACTACAGGATGTTTAGCAATGTTTGGGGATAATCTTGGTTGTCACTACTGGGGAAATACTGTTTATATCTAGCCATTAGAGTCAAGGTTGCTGTCAAACATCCTATAATACACAGTATGTTCCCTAGCAACAAAGAATCAGCCAGCTTAAAATTCAATAGTGCTGCTGTTGGTAAACACTTACTTTAGTTCAGCTTGTAAGTGATATTCTGAAGCTTAAAACCAAGCTTGCATAAGGCATGCTTAGCTGCTATTATGTTAACTGCCTATCAGAACAAAACTCAACACTCTTCAAAGGAAACCAATATAACCCATATTCTAAACAACAGAGCATATACAATAACCAGCACACAATTAAAAAGTTACTAGACATACAAAGAAACTGGAATATGTAACCCAAAACCATGAGAAAAAAGTGGTAAATATAAACAAAACCAGAGATGACAGAAAGATGTCGAATTTAAAAAAAACATATTAGGACATTTGTTAAAATTATGTTTAAGGATTTAGAGAAAAAAGATGGACAGAATGAGTCAATTGATGGCATATCTTATATCCCAGATGACATTGGAAGTAAAAATTGGAAATTTATAGAAACTATAAACTAGAAATTCTAGAACTGAAGAAACAATATCTAAAATGAAAATTAATCCTATAGGATTGAAATCAGATTGAACACTACAGGAAAAAAAAAAAAAAAGTGAACCTGAAGTCAAAATAGAAATTATCCTAAATAAAGCATTCAGATAAAAAAATAATTACTTGGGGGGGGGCGGGCAGAAATGGAGTCTCAGTGAATGGTGGAATGATATCAAGCAGTCTAATGCATGTGTAATTGGAGCCCAATAGGAAAGGAGAGACTGTAGAATGAAAATATTTGAAGAAATAATAGTCACCTTTTTCCAAATTTGATTAAAATTGTCAATGACCAGATCCAAAAAGCTGGAAAAAAAAAAAAAAACAAGATAAACACAAAGAAAAGCATATGATAATAAAATTGCTGAAAATTGAAGGCAAAGGAGAGAGTCTTAAAAGCCATCATAGGATCAACACACATCACTATAAGAAAATAAGAAATTCCACTGACATCTCATTAAGTATGTGAAATAGAAGGCAATGTTATGATATCTTTAAAATACTGAAAGAAAAAACTACCAATTTTGGATTTTATATGCAGAAAAAATGAAAATATTCTTCAAAAATGAAGTAAAAAGAAGGTATCTTTTTATAAAAAAAAAAAAAAAACAATGAATCAGAAAAAATGAGTCCCCTATAGACATCTAAGGGAGCTCTGGTGGCCTAGTGCCTAAGGTATTTGACTGCTAACCAGAAGGCTGGGGGTTCAAAACCACCAGTCACTTCTCAAACGGAAGGTTGGGCAATCTACTTCCGTAGTGATACTGCTTCAGAAACCCAATAAGGGGTCCCTATGAGTCAAATACGACTTCATGGCAGTGGGTTGGGTTTGGTTTTATAGACATCTACACAAGAATTGTTAAAGGAAATTATTTGAATTGAAAGAAAATGATACCAAAGAAAAATTTAATTTCACACAAAAAAGAAAAATGGCCAGGAAGGTAAATATAAAGTTCATCTCGTTTCTAATTGGTCTCCCTTTCCCTGCTCTTGACCACACTCCAGTGGATGTGAAGATCCAGCCCCCATTAAATATGGAGGAGAAACCATTCCAGCCCAGCAGCTGTCAGAAATGCAGCTCTGTAACCAGGAGGCTACATAACTGTCCTCAGCCCCTAACAATATCCCTGACATGGACCCTGAGGCACTGTGTGATATGATCACAGGCAAAGATCCTAGTCTCCCTCTACCCCATGCTCCCCTCATTCACTGTTCAGGGCATACTGGCTTTTTTTCAATTTCATAGAAAATAATCTCTTCTACTTTTCATATGCTGTGAAGCAACCTACAGTATTATCTCACTCCCACCTCCTTCCTTTGCCAAACTAAGTTACCTTCCTAATATCACAGCATAGATACCCATCTCTCACTGAAGTTGTCATACTCATTCAGTAGCACCAAAAACATCCCCACAGAGCACAAAAATGCATTTGTTTGTATGATTATTGGATTCCTATCTGCCTTTGCATAATTGTAAGCTTTCTGAAGCCAAGCCCAAGTTTGTTTGTTTTCCTTCCATTATTATAACCCAGCTTCTAGCAAAATTTCTGTCATTGAATAAATATTTTTACAAAGGATTATTGAAGCTTGAAAACACCAATGGAGGACATCCAAGCACCCTCTTCCTTCTGAGTGTGCTAGTGTCTAAGGTGTGGTAGAATTTAAGGAGATCAAGAAAGCCAGCCAGGAGACTTCCAGTAAGATGGAGGAATAGGAAGACAAGAGACACAGACCCTCTTCAACAAAGAAAAGAAAAACCAAATGACAGAGATACAGAAGATAATCCTGGAACCCTGAGCTTTGAAAGGAACTATACAGAAGTGGATTAGGCAACAACTAGTGGAAAACCCTGAATGAAAACAGTGAGTACAGAGATGATTGGAGCTGCAGACTGTCAGCTACTCTGATGAGACCAACAGCTTGAATATTTCCAAGTGGTGTTGGGACCTGAGAATTGACCTAAAGATCAGTCCCAATCACCAAAGGCTGCAAGGACAACTTTTCTGGTGACCTATGACTAGGAAGGGAAACAGAAAGGAGGGAAACAACCTGAGCTGTGGACTTTCTCCTGTCCAGAGGACGCAGCCATTTTGATTGTTTACATATGGCAGCCATTTTGGATATTTAAAGTGACTGAGGGTGCAGCCGTTTTGAATGTTTACAAGTGGCAACCATTTTGGATTTTAAAGTGATAGCATTTTCATTTGGATTCCAGGGACCTAAGAACAGGCTCTGTTTGCCAGGGTCAGCAAGGACATATGAGAGGCTGACAAAAGAAAGGAGACAGGTGGTAAGTGTATAAGTGTTGTCAACTAGTGAATAGAGGAGCACAGCACAGTACCCTGCTGCACAGATAACATGCAAACAAAACAAAGAAAACAAAAATTGTGGGCAAGTCACTCCAACATATACTCACCAATTAAATATAAACACAAAAACGTCACATTACCTCAGAGACAACAGACCATTACAGTCCACACAAAGAAGCAAGATAAAGTGGTAGAAACAAGGGACAAGGATGCAGACCTAAAACACATCCCTGAGGAAGAAGCAGCATTGGCACTCCCTAATGAGGAATTCAAAAGAATTATATTTAGGTATCTTCAAAGGATTGAGAGATAGACCAAGGAAAACACAGACAAAACCCTGGAAGGATTTTGGAAGAAAATACAAGAACAAAATGGCAAAATAAATGAAAAATTAGAAATGATTCTAAATCTACAGATAGAAATCCAGAAGATTAATACTAAATTGTCAGAAATAGATAACACATTGAAACCACAAAGGAGTAGAATTGATGCAATGGAAGACAGAATTAATGAGATTGAAGACAAATATCTGAATACTTCTTTGGAAACAGATCAATCAGAAAAAAACATCAAAACAAAATGAAGAAAGCTTAAGGTTCAGTGGGATACCATTAAAAGGAATAACCTGCGTATTGTTGGAATTCCAGAAAAGGAAGAAAAAAATTAAACCACTGAGAAAATTGTTCAAGATTTGTTGGAGGAGAACTTCCCTGATATGAAGAAAGAGGAGGATATATCCATTCAGGAAGTCCAACAAACCCTTAACAGGATAGACCCCAAAAGAAAATCACAAAGCCCTATCATCATCAAACTCACCAAAACCAAAGACAAAGAAAGAATCATGAGAGCAGCATGGGAAAAATGAAAAGTTACCTACAAGGGGCAAACAATAAGACTAAGCTCAGATTTCTCAACAGAAACCATGCAGGCAAAAGACAGTGGAATGGTATATATAAAACACTGAAAGAGAAAAATTTGCAACCAAGAATTATATACCCATCAAAATTTTCTCTCAAATATGATGGTGAAATTAGGACATTTCCAGATTAGCAGAAATTAAGGGAATTTGTTAAAACCAGACCAACCTTATAAGAGATGCTAAAGGGACCCCTTTGGACAAAGAAGCAACAGCCAACAACAACTTACCATTAACACACATGATGATATAACCCAGAAACCAACCCAGTCATGGAAGTATCCAAAGTAAGTAAGCCTACAAGATTGTAAACAGGGAACCAGAGACACCAACCGAGAAATGGGGACAACTACAAACCAAAAAGAGAGAAAAAAAAAAAAAATCTGTGTCATTATAGAACTTCTAGATGGTAAGGAAGTCAAGACAACTACAAGATAGAACGGACTGTTATAAACTTGGGAAGAAAACTATAAATCACAGGGTAACCTCAAAGAAAAATGATAAACCTTCACATCAAAATGAAAAAGAGGACCAGCATAAATATTCAGCAAATACTAAAACAATAGCAATGAAGGAAGTGATAACATGATTCATAAACAAAACGAGCTCAGCATGGAAAATTATATGGAACAAAGAAATCGACACAATGAAAAAGCACATGATAAAAATGACAACAACAAATTCATATTTGCTGATAATTACATATCTGGCAAGGGACTTATTTCTAAGATTGATGGAAAACTCCAACGCCTCAACACCAAAGGAATTAACAATCTAATAGAAAAACGGGCAGAAGACATGAATAGACACTTCACCAAGGAGGATATTCAGGTGGTCAGCTAACACATAAAAAGATGCTCACAATCAGTGGCCATCAGAGAGATGTAAATAAAAACAACAATGAAATATACCGTCTCACCCCAGCACTGATGACGAGGTTCAATGGACAGAAAATAACAAATGCTGGTGAGGATGTGGAGAGATTGTGACTCTCATACACTGCTTGTGTGACTGTGAAGTGACACAACCACTGTGGAAAGCAATATGGTGATTCCTTAGAAAGTTGGAATTGGAGATACCATTTGACCCAGCAATCCCATTACTAGGTATTTACCTAGGGAGGTGAGAGCCAGGATAGGAACAGATACATGCACATTCAAGTTCATCACAGTACTATTTACAATAGCAAAAAGATGGAAACAACCTACGTGCCCGTCAGCGGAAAAGTGGATGACCAAACTATGGTACATACACATAATGGAACGCTATGCAGCACTAAAGAATAAGGTGGAGTCTGCAAAACACTGCATAATATGGATGAACTTGGAGGACATTATGCTGAGTGAAATAAGTCAATCACCGAAGGACAAATACAGTATTAGTTCATTGTTGTGGAGGGTCAAGGAAAGGTTTATATATTGAAGGAAATTTTCTTTGTTGGTTGCCAGGGATGGGATGGGAGGGGAGAGAACACTGCAAAAAAAAAAAAAAGAAAAGAAAAAAAAGAAAAGAAAATTCATTGACCTATGTCACTTTAGTTTTGTGTATTTCACTGTATATAAATTATATTTCAATGAAATGCATTAAAAAAGAAAGATAAAAAGCCAGGACCTGCATTAATGAAGACCCAACTAACAATTTCAGAGAAGGAGATAAATAATTGAGGTCAGAATCATGGAAGAGAGAATGAGAAACTGCCTTTGTAGAAATTCAAAGCAAAAACAATGTCTGAGAATGAACAGGAAAATGCTTACTTATTTCAAATCTCCCTTACCCAGGAATGGGGGCAAGAGAAGCACCTGTCCAAGGACTTTCAATGTTCTTTGGAGGGAGGGGGATTTACATGGAAACAAATTGGAGGAAGTCAGAATAATTATTTCCATTCAGTTTCATCAATTTCTTAATATTTGACTTACACAAAGTGAGAGAGAGAGAGAGAACACTGCTTCTGCTATTCACAATAAATTCTGTAATTTGTAGAAATGCCTACCATGATGTTGAATAAGTCCATGAAGTGTCATTTTCTGCTTTGAAGGTCAAAATGTTTTGTTATTCTCCATGTATAGAAATAACTTTCTATGAAATTTGCTAAGATCCACACTTAAACATGTAAAAAATTTCTTTGTAAACAGACCCTGGCATTAGTTGTTCACAATGCTTCCCTTATTTCTCATTATACAGAGGTTCCCTTATTTCTCATTATACAGAGGTTTATACAGCTCAAGAGGAGCCATGATGGCACAGTGGGTCAGCACTCAGCTTCTAATCAAATAGTTCACATTCTAACCCATCAGTTGTTCCATGGGAGAAAGATATTTCAGTCTCCTTCCATAAAGATTACAGCCTTGAAAACTTTATGGGGTAGTTCTATTCTGTCCTATAAGGTTATCAGTTGGAATAGGCCTAAAAGCAACCATGTTTTTATGGACCTTACCTTAAAGAAGTGATTATACAGATTTATAATGACTGACATTTCAGTTGGGTAAATCATATATTAAGATGCAAGGAACACAATATTTCTGTTTTTAAAAGCATAGTTTAACATATTTTTTTTTTATCATTTTACCTTTTGTTTTTTGAAGAAATCTTACTTAAATTTGAAATAAATAGATCTTTGTTAAGATCATCTCCTATTCTCTGATACTTTTACAAACTATCCGACTCTGCCAGGCTCTGTGACTCACCAGTAATTCCTATGCTCACAATGACAAGTGACAAGGCAAGCATAAGACAGAGCTAATTTAATATATTCAGAAGCATATATTCAGAAACTGTAATACACACACACGCACACACACACACACAAAAAGAAAAACCCACAAGGACTCAAGGTATCACAAGAATGGACCTAGGATAGATGTTAGAATGTCCTTGAAGCAAAAACTTCCTTTAACAAAGATAGAGTCTAATCTGTATACATTTTGAGTAAGTAATGTAGTGATTAAATGTACTAAAAGCCCTATTTAATTCTATGGCTCTACAATCCACCTGATATCCAAATATGAGTAATTTATGATTACCAAATGAAATACAGGAAATTCAACTAAATTTACAATATTTGAAATATACTTAGTAAAATATTATTTGTGTTTACCTGAAATGTAAATGCAATAGGGCATTCTATAATTTGATTCTCCAAATCTGATACATATTTTAAGTGAACTACAAGAAAGCTCCTACCTAATATCATCCAAAATCAACTCACATTACTTTTGACCTCCTGGTCATCTCAAGCTTTTGCTTCAATAGGCTCAGCCACAGCCTTCACCTAACATGGAATGGCATTAGCAGAGAGTCCCAGTCCCAGTATCACTACAGAAGTAGATTGCCCAATCTTCCTTCCAAGGAGGGGCCGGTGGGTTTGAACCACCAGCCTTCTGATTAGCAGTCAAATGCCTTATGCAGTACACCGCCAGAGCTCCCCCTGTCCCCTGCACAATATAGAAAATCCAAGGGGGCTGAATTTGCTGACTTTAAGAGCACATGATCACAAGGGCAGTGACTGTCTCTGAGTTGGGGGCTGATCACAGGTCACTCAGCTAGCTGAACCCTTTGCACTATTAAGATGCTGTCATCCCTTATCTCAGTGGGTCACTCAATGTTCACTGCTCCATCTCAGTCCCCAGCAAGCACTGCTCCTCCCAAAGGGATCCAGATGAAGCTCAGCTGTACTTGCCACAGAGAGTACAATACTAAGGGAGCCTAGAGTCCTCCACCTCCCTTCTTCAACTTGTCTTCCTCCCAGTTAAGTAAACACTGAAAATCTCAAGGAAAAAACAAGGTCTGTGAATTCATTCTCTTGGGTCTTCTAATTTAAATTTGTATACAATTTATGAGGGAAATACCTATAGTTCAGAATTTACAATTGATAAAAATCAAGACTTCATCATAAATATATCTCATGCTTTCTACTTTTCCAAGTGATCTCATGTCTCTGTCCAGGGAAAGTGTGTTATCTAACATGAGAGCAAGAGATGCACCTATTATCCATATTCATACATACACACTAATGACAGACCTAACGTGGTTGTAAAACATAGCTTCACCCATGAGCCCTTTTCACAAACAGAAATAACTCCTGCAATACTTTTATGTTATCTGGAACATCCAACTAAATGCTATGATCAAAAACAAATGAAAGCAATAGTAAGTTTAAACCTGATTTTTGAAATAATATTCAAATAAAATATTCCTCTGCACTTCATCTCTACTTTGTATAAGAGAGTCACCAATAAAATGTAATGTTTTTCCTCTTTTGCAACAGCTCCAAGGCTGGCATTTGGTATTTGCCCTGCCTTGCTCATTGCACTAATTCATTACACCAAACTGAAGCCAAGGTCTAAGATCCCGGTCATTAACAAAAGCACAACAACATACAATAATTGAGAAAAAGGCTGTACTCAGATAGAGACGAGACAGAGCAAAATCAGATTCAATAATAGTGTCAGTTTCCCCTGTGGCCGTGGGTTACTCCCAACAGCCGATACAGGACTGGTGCTCTATACATACGCCACTTGTGCCACACATGAAGGATCCCATTTAATAAAGGATCCATTTAAAAACAGCTGAGAACAGATACAGAAGTAGAGTTGTCCAGGTGTCATATAAGGCAGACATTTAGCTAAGCAGTTCCAGGGAATGTTGACGTGTTCTTGGGGCAATAGGTGAGGGATACTGATAGCTCCCTAGCTGATAAGAAATGTGTTTGGGGCCAGGGCACCCCAGTAAAAGGCGTTCATCCCACTCTGTTATCCTGTTTGAGAAGCCAGGTTGACAGACCTAGTACTAAACAAAAGGTTCATTTGTGGATCATAGAGAAAGGTGCAAGTTGTGTCCCATTCCACATTGTTGAATCCTAGCTTTAAACTCAGACTCACTGCCCTTGAGTCAGATCCGACTCATAGCGTCCCCTCCTTGTGTTTCCCAGGCGGTATTACTACAGAAGTAGATTATCCAAACTTCCTTCCAAGGAGTGGCTGATGGGTTTGAACCACCAGCCTTCTAGTTAGCAGTCAAATGCCTTAGGCACTATCCACCAGAGCTCCATAAGGCATATATAGATAACAGCAATTATAATTTTCATTGTTCCTTTAGTTTCTTGATATGTCTTTCCATTATCTTCAATCCTATGGGTTTCATCTGCTATATGGCCTACACTTAAACTTAGAATGTCTTAAATTAAAAGTTTCATTATTCATGTGGCAGTGCTTTGAACTTGGTAGGATGGATGATCTAGGTCAGAGCCAGTGTAAGCAGAAAATCCTTTGAAGAAACCCAGTGATCTTAGCAGACAGACCTTAAACATACCTTGAACATCTCATCTTCTTTATGTATGAAGGTTACAGATTCTGATTTTTGTATAAGTAATAGTTTTATTGGGTTATGGTTTCCAAACTGTAAAGCTCACCCTTTTAAAGTATAGAATTCAATCTTTTTTTTTTTTTCTGTTATATAGTGTATGATCATACACTATCTAATTCCAGAATATTTTCATCAATCAAAAAGGGAACTATATACCCATTAGCCAGACAAAGTCACTGCCACTGAATTGGATCCGACTCATAACCACCCCTCCTTGGGTTTCCCAGGCTATATCACTACATAAGTAGATTGCCTGACCTTCCTTCCAAGGAGGGGCTGGTGGGTTAGCAATCAAATGCCTTAGGCATTCTGGTTGGCAGTCAAATGCCTTAGGCATTACACAATCAGAGCTTCCCACATACCCATTAGGAGGTTAGGAGGTTGGTATTCCCTATTCTCTTCTCTCCCTGTCCCAGCAACAACAAATCTGCTTTCTGTATCTCTGGATTTGTCTATTCTAGATATGTCATATAAATGAAAGCATACAATATGTGATCTTTTGTGCCTGTTTTACTTCACTTAGCATAATGTTCTTAAGTTTCATTCATGTATCCATATTTCATTCCATTTTATGTTTGAACAATATACCTTTGCCTGGATGTAGAATAATTGGTTATCTATTCATCAGTTAAGAGTCTTTGTGAAGTGGTTAAGCACTCAGGGGTTAGCTGAAAGGGCATCAATTTGAACCTACCAATTGCTCTGCAGGAAAAAGATGTGGCAGCCTGCTTACATAAAGAATATAACCTTGGATGTCCCATGAAACCATAACGCTAAGCATCCAAACCAAAGAACCATATTCCGTGAGGTGTTTGGTTGCACATAAGCAACTTCAGCAGCTATTGCTTTCTTTTTGTCATTGTTGTAAATTATCACAAACTTTTGCCAATTCAACTTTTTACAGTAGTATAACATATTGACAAAAATTACAATAATCAGCTGTGCAATCCTACCCTTAATCAATATGATTTTTCCATCACTGTAAAAAGAAATTCAGTACTCAATGAGGAATAACACACATCCCTTTTCTCCTCCCTCTGTCCCTGGTAACCACTAACAAACTTTGGTCTCTATACCTATGTCTTTTCTTGTCTTTTTATATAAGTGAGGTTTTACTATATTTTCCCTTCCATGATTGACTTATTTCATTCACTGTATCTTCAAGCTCCATCCATATTGTAGCATGTATCAGTACTTCATTTCTCCTACTGGCTGAGTAATATTTCATCATATATTTTCTTCTGTTGATGGACATTTAGTTTATTTCCACTTTTTGGCTGTACCCCTATATTTTCTTCTAAGAGTTTTGTGGGCTTAGAGTGCACATTTTAAAACCTTAAATCATTTTGAATTCACATTTTTGTTCGGTGTGAGACATGGATCCTATTTCATTTTCCTGCATTGCAGAAATCCAGTTTTCCCAACACAATATATTGAAGAGACTCTTGTTCTCCATAGAATGGATTTAGCATCCTGTAAAAAAAATCAGCTAACCATAGATGTGTAAATTTATTTCTAGACTCTCAATTGTATTTCATTGGTCTATTGTTACGCCAGTATCAGTTAATTAGCCTAATAATGCTTAATGCTTCTGTTGTACTTCCTAGATTATTGTGTAGCCTGAAGTCTTAAAAGTTTATAAACAGCAACCTAAGGCACACAAATTGTTCTTTCTTCACCTAAGAAACAGAGGAAGATGGACAGTTTAGAAGAAAAGGAAGATATGAAATGGATAGCTAATTGCCTCCATGAACACCTGCCTCATGTTGATGAGACTAGAAGAACTGGATGGTGCACAGCTATTGTTACTGAACATTTTAGTTAAAAATTCTATAGAAGAATCACAGTAAAAAGGAGAAAAATGCAGAATAGAATTTCAAATTCTCACTGAATCTACATTTTCTGGAGCCATGGAAGTTGGATGAACCACTGAAACTATAGACATGAGATAATCTTTAAACCTTAAACCAATAATGCTCCCTGAAGTCTTCTTATCCAAACAATTGAATAGGTTGACTAGCAAGAACATCTGCCTTAAGCATTATGCTCTGTTAAGATCTATCTACATGGAATCAAATTGACAATATAAGAACCTTGTGCTAATGTAGGGGGGATAATTCAGAAGAGGAAGGTGAGAGTGTTTGAATAACTCAAATCATGTAACTTTGAATTCATGTATTTTTCATATGTGTATTCTCAACAACAACAATAAAAATAAAATAAATTTATTGTCTAACACTATGCTAAAAAGTCCAGGTGGCTCACCAAGGAGATTGGTCAGTTTTGCCATCATGCTACACATATAAGTGGTAATGCCACAGAGACTGATGGGGACTTACTGCCATCAGGAAGAAGAGTTGGGAGTCAAGTTTGGCCTTTAGACTCAGGTCCCTCAACTGTGAATCTTCTAGACCCAAGAGACAAAAAGCTGTAACACTGGAAAGCTGTAATTCTGGTGGCACCAGCACAATGAGACTAGGTGGATGCAGTGAGCTCACCAAACCATGGATCAAGAGAGTTGAGGGCTTTTGTGTTGGAGGCTTCCTTTTGGAGTGAGTTGCCTTAAGGCACTTATTGGCAGAACTAAAAAGCTTTAGTACTTTCCCAAGCAAGGTAGAGGCTAGGCCTGAGCAGGGCCCAGAGGCAGCAGGCCTGAGCAGGATTTGGTGATGGGGGCATGCCTTCAGGTGTGGCTGAGAAGAAGCTGTCCTAATCAAAGAACTGTCTTGAGTTGTTCCTGGTCCTTCTAAGTTGATCTTGATCCTGAATTGTAACTTGATATTTCTCTAATAAACCCCATAATTGTGAATTCTATGAGTTCTATGTTTCCATTGCAACAAATCATCCAACTCAGGAGAGAAGTGGTGAGTGTTGTTGGAGAGATAGCTGGTATAAAGTTCTGTAAAAAGTTGGGGGAATTGAGGTATGTCTGACCTCCACCTCATAGGAATCAGTTTTGATGCTGATACTGATTTCCTTTCCTCCCTCTGAAGTTAGATGAGATCTGACACACTTTATCTATCATGAATATACTTCTATGAGCATCAAATCTCTTGAACAAGTCCTTAGGAGTGGAATTTCTGGTTCATACATCAACTCTGTGTGTAACTGTAGTAGTTATGTTTGTGTGTCAATTTGGCTGGGTCTGGTTGAGTGGCTAGGCAGCTGAATGTAGTATTCCCCATGATGAAACTGGTAATGACTCCATGGTGGAATCTACTGTGAGCGGCTGAGTAGCTGCTTTAGGGGTGTGGTCTTCTTCTGGTATATAGGGAGAAGACTTGGGAACAGTCTCTAGCTTATGGCACAGTTGAACCTTGTCTGGAGCCTGCCATGTTCTACCACTCTTGGGACCTTCAATGGACTTGAATCAATGACCTGCCATGTTGTTTGGTAACATCAGGATAGTGCCATTTTATTCGTTGGCCTTGGGCTTGTTAGCTTCAGCAGCCAGTAAGTGCCTGAGTGAAGAGATGCCTCTAGCTTCAGTGGGCTGGGAGCAAGAGACAGAACTGAAGCCCAAGACTGGGGGACTTTCAGGCCTGGCACTTTGAATTTGGACTTAAAACCTTCACACTGTAAGACAATAAACTGTTTCTTCAAGCCATGCCATTTGTGGTATATTCTTGTCAGAGTGGTACTAGGTAACCAGAATAGTTAACTTTTTTAGGAATTTTCAAACTGTTATCCGAAGTGGTTGCACCATTTTATATTTTCACTAGCAATGTGTGATGGCTGTGATTATTTCTTAATGTTGATTGAAAAATATATTTAAACATGTTTTCTCAGAGATTAAAGGTACTACTAGAAAAATGGAAATATGATCAATGAATTCCAAATCATTATTTTAAATGGAGAGATAATATTCTTACAATTCAGTCAAAGATAAAAAGAAGATTTATATACTATTAAATTGACACAGAATAAGTTAAAATTTTGAATAGATAATAACCATACAAATAATGAAAAAACAGAGAAAAAGAGATGGCTCCAAAAAAGGCACCAACCCACAAGGTTTGAAAGAAACTTCTAGATCTTCTTTTAGTGCTGTGAATCAAATATTCCCCATTCCAGCAGTAGAACAACTTCCCTCACCTCCTCAGAGTGAGATATGGCCTTGTGGTACACTTTTTTTTTTTTATTGTAATTTGGGTGAAAATTTACACAGCAAATTCACTTTCCATACAGCAGTTCATATATGCTTTGTCTCATGACATTGATTACAATTTACCACAATCCAACAGCTCCCCTCCTACTTCCTCCCCATAGTTACCTCTTGTGTCCATCCTTCCATGCACTCCTGCCCCCTGATCTGTCTCCCTGTGCATAAACAGCCTTTCTTTCTCTCATGATTGTTCTCTGCAAGAAGTGTATCTACTTCAGTTAAATGTTCAACTCATATGCCTGTCTTTTGTTTGGCTGGAAGCCACAGGTGTAGGTTCAATTCTAGACCTGAAGGGAAGCTAGCGGCTATAGTCTCAGTGGTTCCACCAGATTCTATCAGACCAGAAAACCTTGTCCCCTCTTTTTTTCCCAAATTATTTAGGGCTTTGTTCTACATTGTTCTCCCTCTCTATCCAGGATCTCCTACATAGAGCCCCCTCCAAGTGGTTGACAATGGTAGCTAGGCATCTTCTAGTTCTTCTGGTCTCATAGTCATATAGGCTGCAGATCACCTGATGTACCAGTTGCTAGGACTAATTGTTTCCATTAATCTTTGGTTTTCTTTATTCTTCTTTGCTCTGGATGAGGAGAGACCTATTGTTACATCTAGATGGCTACTTGCAAGCTCTTAAGATCCCCGTTGCTGCTCACCAAAGTAGGAGGTGGAACAAAGTTTTGTATAGTATATTATGCCAAATGAGCTTAATATCCCCTGCGACTATGGTCCCGAGCCCACAGATTCAACTACTCAATCCCTCTGGGTAGCTGGCTGTGACCAAGAAGTGACTACAACCTTGTCTCTTGTCAGCTCTACTATACACCTGGGAATTCAGATCATACAAATACACTTATAGGACCATTGTCTGCCAACCCTACACATGGTCTTGGATACACTCCCTGCTTCATAGACATACCTAATAGTTCAGCCTGTCCACCTGTCTATCTACCTGTATACCCATGTTTGCCTTCACTGACAATGCAGTACTGTATGTGCCAAAGGGTTCATCTTTGTTGTCTGTACTTCCCAAGTACCACTCTATGTCTTCCTCTTCCTCAATGGCCATGTGGCACACTTTAATGCCCAAATGTAAGCAGAAATGAAATATGTCAATGCTGAGCAGAAGCTTTAAGCATTGAGGTGGAATTTTGACATTCTTTCCCCCTCTTCCATAAGAAAGGATTTCTGGTGGCATAGTGGGTAAGACATTTGGCTGCTAACCAGAAGGTCAGTGGTTCAAATTCACCAGCTATTCTACAGGAGGAAGATGAGGCAATCTACTTTCATAAAGATTTTACAGTTTTGAAAATTCAGTAGAGGTTGCTTTGAGTTGAAACCAATTCAATGGAAGTGTTTTTTTTTTTTTTTTTTTTCCTTCTATAGGGAACTCTGGTGGCATAGTGCTTAACACATTTGCCTGCTAACCAGAAGGCTGGTGGTTCAAACCCACCAGCCACTCCTCAGAAGGAAGACTGGGCAATCTACTTTGGTAGAGATACCACCTCAGAAACCCAAGGAGAGGTAGCTAAGAGTCAGATTCAACTCAATAGCAGTGAGTTTGTTTTTAATTTTTTGTAAGAATCAATACTGCTCCAGGCAGCAAATGTAATTCCAGTCTGTGTGGCAAAGTTACAAAGCCCCAAACAATAGTACACATGCAGAGTAAGAAACAAATCTCCACCTATATAATTCATGACATGTTGGAGTTGTTACCACAGCAAAATTTCACCTATCGTGCAAGTATGAAACTTCAGTATAAGGACTAGATTGTAACAAAGGAACCTTTAGTATTTGACTTTGGTTTAGTTACCAGGTAGTTTGTTGGTGAGATAATTGTTATTGAAGAATAAAAGCATCTTAATCTGTGTAATGCAATGTAATGGCTGTGATAACTTAGAGTCAGACCACAAGCTACTGAACTTTTAATTCTAAAGGAAGAGATTGGAAAACAGAACATTAGTTGTATATGCTAGTTATTAGAGGTTGTGTTTAGGAAGTTTTTAGAAGTAACCCACTGAACAACAAATTGAAAAAAATGTCAGAGACTAAGATTTCAGAGATCTACACAGCCAATGAAGTGTTAGAGAGTTGAGGAGAGTTCAGAAACAGAGAAGAGGAGAAATGGAATCAGCAGAGAAGATTCTAGACACTAGCATCTGGTGAAATAGACTCATGGCAACCACTTTGTAATGGGAACAGGGAACATCCTGAACAAATAACATAAATTGAGGAAGATGTAGTCAAATTAAGGTGACACAGATTGACTATGGCAGTTCAAAAGCTACACATTTGGGAGGTGGCACAGGGAGGCCAAGATACTGTGAGTGGTACTATTGAATCTCGCCAAGACCAGAGGCTGATGATCTCTAGGATTTAGATAGACCAATGAGCTATGGAGCCCATCCTTCAGCCAGGGTGAGAAAAAGTACATCAAACAGGCAACACAGTTGAAAAGAACTGGCTCCCTTCAGAACTAAGAAACCATCAAAACCAGAATAAAAAATAAATAAATAAAATACAAAAAAAACAATGACAGCAGTAAATTCATACATATCACTATTTACACTTAAAGTAGATAGATTAAATGTACCAGTCTTGAGAAAGAGAGTAGCAGATGGATAAGAAAAAAAGACTCATCAACAAACTGCTTACTATGTAGGCAAGAAATTAATTAAAAATAAAAAGATTGGAGTCTTCTTACAAAGAGAAAATAAAGATAAAAATAATTTAAAATACATAATAAAGATGAGGCAAAGAGAAAACAAACATAAAGTAAGATGAAGCTAAGAGTAAAGTTAACATCAAAAATCTAGAAGAAATGCACAAATTTCTAGAAAGACAAGATCTGTCTAAACTAACACCTACTAGAAAATTTTAACAGACCCATAAAAAAGGAAGAAATTGAGCAAGTAATACAAATTAAAAAAAAAAAAAAACTCCCCACAAAAAATGTCCAGGCCCAGATGGCTTCACTGGAGAATTCCATCA
>NW_006921733.1:6118374-6123378 GCF_000298275.1 Orycteropus afer afer
ATAATTCAACATTAGATCAAAAATATAAAACACCATGACCAAGTGGGATTCAAACAAGGTATGTAAGAATGATTCAACAATCCATGCAATTCATCTCATGGAGAAAAAAAAAAAAAATGAAAAGAACCAGATGATCATACACATTGATACCAAAGTGACATTAGATAAAATCCAACACCTATTTCTTATAAACACTTTCAGCACAACAGGAGCAGAAGATAAATTTTTCCACATAATAAAGGTCATATATGCAAAACAAATAGCCAACATTAATCTCAAAGGAGAAAGACCCAAAGCATTCTGCTTGCATACAGGAACCTGGCAAGTATGTCCTCTATCAATACTTCTATTCAACTTTGTATTAGAAATCCAACTCAAGGCAAAAAGGCAAGATAGGGAAATAAAAGGAGTCCAAATTGTCAAGGAAAGAGTAAAACTATCTCTTTTTGCAGATGGCATCATCCTGTACATAGAGAAACCAAGACTCAGCAAGGAAACAACTGGAACTAATGGAAATGTTCAGCAAAGTGCCACCATACAAGATCAACATACAAAACTTAGTTGTATTCATCTACATCAACAAAGAGATCTCTGAAAAGAAAGCAATGTTATTTACAGTAGCTACCAAAAAGGTAAAATACATAGTAATAAATCTTACCAGGGTCACAAAAGATCTACACATAGAAAACTACAAAACAGAACATTACTACAACAAAAAATAGGACACATATGTAAATGGAAGAACATGCTATGCTGATGGATAGGAAGACTGAACATTGTAAAAATGTTAATACTACCTAAACCAGCCTATAGATTCAATGCAATCTCGATCCTAATTCCATCAGCATTCTATAAGTTCATGGAAAAGTAAGCCAATAATTTTATATGGAAAGAAAAGAGAACTTGGATAAGAAAAGCACTACTGGAGAATAAAACAAAATAAGAGGCCTCACATTCCCTGATCTCATAACCTGGTATACAACCACAGTAGTGAAAATAGCCTGATGTTGGTACAGTAGACACAAAGACCAGTGGAACAGAATTGAGAATCCATAAATAGATCCATCTACCTATGGACAACTAATATTTCACAAAAGGCTTAAATGCAATAAGTGGGGAAGACATTCTGGGCCTGGAATAAAACTCACTTCCAGGGGCCTGCTCTCAACCCAATAGTGAACAAGATGTACATGCAGACCACTCAACCCAGGGTAATGCACCCACATACTCTATGGATATGCATCCCTTGGAGCAATCAACCATGGGACACCAGAGGGGCAACATTCACACAGAGGAAATGCAGGACACAGAGAAATGCGTAACTATGAGGGGCAAAAGGAACGAGGGTTACTGGGCAGGAAGGGGAGGAGATTGGATTAGGGTTGAGGATGGTAAATGGGGAGTGAATCCAATTGTACATGTAATGTTGAATATAAAACAAACTCTGCTCTGTAAACTTGCACCTAAAGCACAATAAAAAAAATAAATAAATAAAAACAAGTTTAAAAAAAAAAAAACTCATACTGGCAAAACTGGATATATATTTGCAGAAAAAATAGAACAAGATCCATACTTCACACCATACACAAAAACAAACTCAAGATGGATCAAAGACCTAAATGTAAAACCCAAAACTAAAGTTTATCAAAGGTAAAATAGAAGTAAACTTAGAGGCCCTAATTTATGGTATTAATAGACTAACAAGCACAACCCAAAGTGGACAAACAACAGAAGAGAAACTAGATGACTGGGATCTTCTAGGAATCAAATTTTTATGTGTATCAAAAGACTTATCCAAAAGAGTAAAAAGAAAATCTACAGATTGGGAAAAAAATATTTGGCAACAATATATGTGACAAGTGACTTATCTCTAAAATTTATAGAAAATTTCCACACTTCAAAATCAAATAGATGAAAAATCCAATTTAAAAAATGTGCAAAGGAGGACTCAAAATGGAGTCTCATCAGTACTCCCTACGCTTATTCCCTCTAGCATCTTCATGCCTGAAAAACTAGGTACAGCAGTTTGAATTAGAGATTTTGGTGCTCTGAACAGCTCACTGAGTCAGAGTGTGTCAAACTCAGGGGAGTAAGATCAGAAAAGAGAAAGAGACAGGGGGAAAAAATAACAAGAACAGGAGACCTACCGTGTGGAGCCCTGACCAGCAGGTGAGAAAAGCCATCAGAGACCTCCCTGGGGGAGCACCAACTGGCAGGAGAGAAGGGCCGTCTGAGACTTCCCTGGGTTAAGGAAGAAGACACACTACACCAGCATACCAGTGACCACATCAACATACCAGTGATCACCCCAAGGATCTACCTTCAGCACCTGCTTTTATCAGTAACTTGGGTCAGCTGGGTGTGAGTGGGCACTTCCAGCACCACCGAAATCTAAGCACAGAGACCATTGATGCTGCAAGAAGGCAGGCCCAGGGAGGAACTCCCACAGCAGATCACTGAACAGTCTTGGGCCAGCTTTTTGGCACAAAGGAGCCCAGACTTGACTTTTTAAGTAACCTTGGGTCCACTGGTTGTGATTGGGCATTTTCCTTGACTTCAGTGCCACTGAAACATGAGCGGAGAGATCTTTGCCACCGCAAGTGGGAGGGCCCTGAGAGGAAATCCCACAGTGGATCACAGAGCCAGGCAGTTGTCTAGGGTTGGCTTCTTGGCACCAAGGGGCCTTGGGAGCAGCAGTTTTGCATGTGTCTAAGCCTAGGGGATTGCAAAAAGTGGCAATCCCCTAACAACTGGAGTCTTTGCTGAACTTGAGCAGCAGGCCTGTGTACAATGTCATCATTAGCAGCCCACTCAGAGCCCTAGAAACTACCCCTAGCAACTTAGAGTTCCCCTTCCTTCTCTCTTCTCCTCCCACCTTCTCTACCTATACCCTAACCCATCCAATAGAAAAATCACATTCAGGCACCATAATATCTGCCAGCTTGAATAATAAACCCTCTTTATGACGGAGACCTAAATCCACATTCCAGAGAGCGATTCCATTATCACAGAGAAAACTGCAGAACAACTCAGCACACCTGAGTTAAAAAAACCACAAAATAAAAAATAAATACACCAGCTCCACCTTTTCAAAATATTAAATCATAAAACCAAAACAAAACAAGTCAATACATAACCAACAGTGAAAGACAACCTCAAAATGTGTAGGAAAAAACAGACAACCTCAAATAAAAAAAAAAAAAAAAAAACAGGACAAGACATTAGAAGTAAAACCCCAGGAAAGGTCTCATTAAACAAGGAGGAATAGGAGGCAATAGAATTATCTGAGAAAGAATTTAGAACATATGTTTTTAGAGCTCTAAACGGGCCTAAGGAAACCCCAAAAAGAAGCAAAGAGAACACAGACATTTCCCTGGAATAACTCAGGAAAATCACTCAAGACCAAAATAATAAGATTAATACACAATTGGAACTCATATAAAAACAGCAGTTAGAAACCCAGAAGATGAATACCAAAATTACAGAAATACACAATACAGTAGAAGCACAAAAGTGTAGGATAGAACTGGCTGAAGAACACATATCTCAACTAGAAGACAAATCCCTAGACAACAGCCTGTATGAAGAAAAATCAGAACAAAGATTTAACAGAAATGAAGAAAAACTAAGATTTATATGGCACGACATGAAAAGGAACAACATACACCTCATTAGAATTCCAGAACAAGAAGAGATGAAAAAACAACTGAGAAAATTGTGTAAGACCTACTAACAGAAAACTTCCCCCATATCATGAAGGAAGAAAAGATATTTGTCCAAGATGCTCATAGAACCCCACACTACATAGATCCAAAAGAGAAAAACACTGAGGTATATTATAATCAAACTCTCCAAACCCAAAGACAAAGAAAAAATTTTGCGAGCTGCCCAAGACAAAAGAAATATTACTTATAATAATCAAACAGTTAGGCTGAGCTCTGATTACTCAGCAGAAACCATGCAGGCAAGAAGGCAATAGGATGGTATATATAAAACAGTGAAGGAAAAAAACTTCCAACCAAGAATCCTATATCCAGCCAAGTTATCCATCAAATATGAGGGTGAAATCAAGGCATTCCCAGACAAACAGAAATTAATGGATTTTGTGAAAACCAGACCAACCCTATAAAAAATGTTTAAGGAAGTCCTTCCAATAGAGAACCTGCAACAGAGATCAACAAAATCAGGATATATTAACATCAACATAAAACCAAATCAGAAATAGAAATTTAAAATAACACCATAAAACACTGTACACTAAAAATCAAGGAAGCCAGTCAGCACACGACAACAGCAGCTAACCTATTAGAGGGACTAAAACCTCTAGGTACAAATTTCCAAATGGAGAGGAAAACAGGACAATGTCTTCACAGAATACACTGTTCTAAAAATGTAGAGACAAGAAAGTACTCCAAGGTAACCACAGAGAAAATTAACCATCCCCCTAAGCAAATCCAGAAGGAAGGAAAACATATGGGTTTAATAAGCACAAAACCAACAATAAAGAAGAAATGAGAGGAAGCATTTGGCAACAAATCGAACTCAGCACAGAAAATTATATGGACCAAGGAAACACGAACAACACGACAAAAAAACACAATAGAATGACAACAGTCAATTCATACCTATCACTAATTACACTCAATGTGAATGGACTAAATGCACCAATCAAGAAAAAGAGAGTGTCAGACTGGATAAGACCCATTGATATGCTGCCTAAAAAGACCCACCTTAGACACAAAGATAAAAACAAATTAAGAGTTAAGGGGTAGAAAAAAATATACCAAGCCAATGTTAGCCAAAAAGGAGCAGGAGTGGCAATATTAATTTCTGATAAAATAGACATTAAGGTAAAAAACATTATGAGACAAAGAAAGACATTTTATGATACTGAAAGTGTCAATTGACAAAGAAGATGTTACAATAATAAGTAGTTATGCACCCAATGAAAGTGCTGCAAAATACATGAAGCAAATATTAACTGAATTAAAAGGGACAATAGAC
>NW_006921733.1:6129763-6130505 GCF_000298275.1 Orycteropus afer afer
CCTGGGAAAATTGTGGAAGACTTACTAACAGAAAACTTCCCCCATATCATGAAGGAAGAAAAAAATATTTATCCAAGAAGCTCAAAGACCCTCATACAGGATAGACCCCAAAAGAAAAACACCGATGGATATCATAATCAAACTCTTCAAAACTAAAGACTAAAGAATCAAAACTAAAGAATCTTGCAAGCTTCCCAGGACAAAAGAAACATTACTTATAGTACCAAAGAGTTAGGCTGAGTTCTGATTACTCAGCAGAAACCATGAAGGCAAGAAGACAATGAGGCAGCATATATAAAACACTGAAGTAGAGAACCCACAACAGAAAACAATAAAATCAGGACACATGACATCAACAATAAAACCAAATCAGAATAGATGCTCAAAATGAGACCATGAAACACTGCATACTAAAAAACAAGGAAGTCAATCTGCACATGACAACAGTAACTAACCAAATAGGGGGAATAAAAGTTCTAGGTACAAAACATTCAAATGGAGAAGAAAACAGGACAATGTCCTCATAGAACAGACTGTTCAAAAATATAGAGATAAGAATTCACTCCAAGGTAACAACAGAGAAAATTAACAATCCCCCTAAGCAAACCTAGAAGGAAAGAAAACATATGAATTTAGTAAAAACAAAACCAACAATAAAGAAGAAAAGAGAGAAAACTTTTGACAACAAAATGAACTCAGCACAGAAAAGTATATGGACCAAGGAAACTCCAACAACATGACA
>NW_006921733.1:6130605-6136913 GCF_000298275.1 Orycteropus afer afer
AACTAGAAAAAAAAAACTCAACAAAGATACAGAAGAACTCAACAATACAATCAACCAACTTGACCTCATAGACAAATACAGAGCATTCCCCCCCAACAAAAGCAAAATTCACATTCTTCTCAAGTACACATGGATCCTTCTCCAGAATAGACCATATGTTAGGGCATAAAATAAGTCTCAATAAATCCAAAAGTATTGAAATACTACAAAGCATCTTCTTAGACCACAGTGCTATAAAATTAGAAATTAATAAAAGGAACATCAATGAAAAAACATCAAACGTGGAAGCTGAACAATTCACTGCTCAAAAACTACTGAGTAATAGAATAAATAAAAACTAAAATAAGAAAATTCCTAGAAACAAATGACAATGAAGATACATCATACCAAAACCTATGGGATACAGTGAAAGCAGCATACAAAGGACAGTTTATAGCAATAAATGCATACATCAAAAAAGAGGAAAGAAGCAAAATCAACACTCCAACTCATCAACTCCAATAACTTGGGAAAAAAACAACAAAAGAACCCCACAGTATCTAGAAGGAAGGAAATAATAAAGATCAGAGCAGAAATAAATAAAATAAAACAAAACAAAACAAAACAACGATAGAGAAAATCAATAAAACAAAAAGCTGGTTCTTTGAAAAGATTAATAAAATTGATAAACCATTGGCAGACCTAACAAAAGAAAAGAAAGAGAAGAACCAAATCACAAGAATTGTAAATGAAAAGGGTGTCATTACAGTAAAACCAAGTGAAATAAAAAAGATACTGACAGAATATTATGAAAAACTGTACTCCAACAGATTTGAGAACCTAGAAGAGATGACTAACAAGGGATCTACATAAATGGAAGAACTTGCCTTGTTCATGGATAGGTAGACTGAATATCGTGAAAATGTCAATACTATCTAAAGCAATATATACATTTAATGCAATCCCAATCTAGATTCCAACAGAATTTTTTAAGGACATGGAAAAACCAATTACTACCTTCATATAGAAAGGAAAACAACCTTGGAAAAGCAGGGCACTTCTGAAGAAGAAGAATAAAGTGGTATGTCTCACGCTCCCAGATCTTAAGAACTACTATACAGCCACAGTAGTCAAAACAGCATGGTATTGGTACGATGATAGACAGATAGATCAATGGAACAGAATCCAAAGTCCAGATATAGACCCATCCATCTATGGACAACTGATCTTTGACAAAGATCCAAAATCCATTAAATGGGGGAAGAGACAACCTCTTTAACAAACGGTGCTGGTAAAATTGGATATCCATTCGCAGAAAAATGAAACAAGAACCATACCTTACCCCATACACAAAAACAAACTCAAGCTGAATCAAAGGCTTAAAACCCCAAATTATAAAATTCATCAAAGACAAAATAGGGGCAAATTTAGGAGCCCTAATATGGCATAAATAGACTAATCAAACAACCCAGAATGCACAGGAGGTAGAAGAGAAGCTAGATGACTGGTACCTTTTAAAAATTAAATTCTTATATGCATCAAAAGACTTCATCAAAAGGCTAAAAAGAGAACCTACATATTAGGAGAAAATATTTTCCCATGACATATCTGACAAAGGACTTATCTCCAAAATCTACAGAAAACTTCAACACGTCAACACCAAAAACACAAGTAACCCAATTCACAAATGGGCAAAAGACTTGAACAGACACTTTACCAAAGATGATAAACTGGTGGCCAACAAACACATGAGGAATTGCTCACGATGCAAATCAAAACAGATATCATCTCACCCCAGCAATAATAGCAAAGTTCAACAGGTCAGAAAATAACAAATGCTAGCAAGATTGTGGAGAGACTGGAATTCTCATAAACTGCTGGTGGGATTGTAAAATGGAACAACCATTGTGGCAAATGGTATGGCATTTCCTCAAAAAACTGAAACAAGAAATACCATTTGAAACAGCAATTTCATTACTAGGAATATATCCTACAGAGATGAGAGACAGTGCATGAGCAGAAACATGTATACCTATGTTCATCATAGCACAATTCACCATAGCAAAGAGATGGAAACAACCTAAATGTCCATCAACAGATGAGTGGATAACCAAATTATGGTACATGCACACAATGGAATACTGTGCTACATTGAAGAACAATGAGGAATTCACAAATTATCTCACAATATGGATGAACCTGGAGGACATTATGCTGAGTGAAATAAGTCAATTGCAACAGCAAGTACTGTATGAGCCCATTACTGTAAAAAAGACAGAGAAGGGTTTACATGGGAAAGGGAACATGCTTTGTAGGTTACCGGGGTGGGAAGGGAAGAGGAGGGATTAATTTTGGGCTAGTTGGGGCTGACATGCTGACATGGGTAAGGGGAGGGATATATGGAAAGAGTCTGTGACCACCATGATAACATTAGGAAATGATGGGAGGACACCAAATTGTGCACATAATAGATAGACAACAGATGCTAATACCAACCAATGTGTCCACAATACTGCATTACCATTAACACCAAACACCAGGCTACAGATAAACACATAAACACCTGACTGGATCAGATGGGGGTCAGTAAACAGGAGTACACTCTAGACTAAGGATAGATTAAGCACAGGCTAATCTTGCACAGACACCAGTGATACAAAATACCTGCAGTCCTCACAGAAACAATAGAAGACAGGCACAGAGTAACACCTCACAGACATCCTGACACTATGGGAGAGAGATCCAATAGATCTACCATATCAGGACCATAATACTGGGGAACATCAGACTCAATTGGCACAACAAAATACACAAAAGCCTTGTTCCGCATCCTACATTGGTGAGTAACGACTGTGGTCTTAAAAGCTTTCAAGCGGCCATCTAAGATGGACCTAATGGTCTCCTAGCATTGGAAGCGAAGAAGAGTGCAAAAAAAGAAGGGCATTTGGAAGTAATCAGCCCTAGGACCCGATGGCCTTCGAGACCAGAACTAGATGGTGCCCAGCTACCAATGCCAACCACTCAGGAAAGGATCAAATCTGGAGACCCTGGATAGAGTGGGAGGAAAAACATGGAACGAAATTCAAAAACTCAATAATGACCAGAATTACCAGTCAGATGGAGTCTGATGAGACCCTCAATACTATGGCCCTGGTATACATCCTGCACCTGGAATAAAACTCACTCCCTGGGGCTCTCAGCCCAATAGTTAACAAGATGTACAGGCAGACCACTCAACCCAGGATGACACACCTACATACTCTACAGTAACACATCCCTTAAAGCAATAGACCACAGGGCACCAGAGGAGCAACATTCACACAGGAAATGCAGGACAAACAGGAGTGCATAACTATCAGGGGTACAGGGGAAGGGTTACTGGGTAGAGAGGGGAGGAGACTGCGTTTGGGTTGGACATGGTAAATGAGGAGTGAAACTAAATGTACACATAACGTATGTAAAACAAACTCTTAAAATAAAAAAAAAAATATTAAAAATATGTGCAAAGGACATGAACAGACACTTCACCAGAGAAGATATTCAGGCAGTCAAGAAACATATGAAGAAATGCTTGTGATCATTTGCCAATAGATAGATGCCAATCAAAACAATGAAATATCATCACACACCAGCAAAGTGCAACAAGACAGAAAACAACAAATGCTGGTGAGGATGTGGAGAGATTGGAACTTTCATGCACTCCTAGTAGGATTGTACAACCAGTGTGAAAAAAATGGTATGAGCTTCCTTAAAAAGTTGGAAATAGAAATACCATTTGGTCCAGAAATCCCACTACTAGGAATATATCCTAAAGAGGTGAGATCCAGGACATGAATAGATATATGCACACCTATGATGCTGCACTATCTGCAATAGCAAGACATGGAAAGAATCTAAGTGGCCATTAACAAATGAATGTATAACCAAACTATGGTACATATACACAAGGAAATACTATGCAACATTAAAGAATAATGAAGAATCTGTAAATCACTTTATAATATGGATGAACGTGGAGGACATTATGCTGGGTGAAACAAATCAATCACAAATGGACATATATCATTGATGTTGTTGTTATGTGCTGTGGAGTCGGACCCAACTCATAGCAACCTCTTGTTGGGTACCCAAGGCAGTATCACTACGGAAGTAGATTGCCCAACCTTCCTTGCAAGAAGTGGCTGGTGGGTTTGATCTGCCAGCCTTCTGGTTAGCAGTTAAGTGTCTTAGGCACTACATTACTAGAGTTCCTAATAAATATCATATGAGTCCATTATTATAAAAAGTCAAGGACAGGTTTTTGCAGGAAAGGATATTTTTGTTGGTTACCAGAGAGGGGAAGGGAGAGGAGCTAAAATTGCTGGTTAGTTTAGAGACATGTATCATTTTGGGTGAAGGGACAGGCAATATATCAAAAGCATATAACCAGCATAATATCACTAGGAAAGGACGACACATGAGTGCACAAGAGGTACAAAAATGAGAGATCAGAAGACAGCATTTGCACAGGGAGATAGCTCAGTGAGCAGGAATACATAGGAAAGAAAGACACAGAGAAAAGTTAACCACAGGGAGGACCTTGGAAGAGAGGTGTTAACATTATAGGAATTGCAATCAATGTCACAAAACAAAATGTGTATGGACTGTTGAATGAAAAAATGAATTTGCTGTATAAATTTTCACTAAACCACAATTTATAAAAAAGAAAGAAAGAAAAAAGTCCTTCATAAGAATTAGTTTGCACTTCTCTCCAGAAATCATTCAGGCTAGAAGACACTTGAAATGACACACATAAAATATTGAACCAAAACAATTGCTAGCCAAGGGATCTTTACCCGGTGTTATGGATTGAGTTGTGTCCCCCCCAAAATGTGTTGTAAATCCTAACCTCTATGTCTTTGGTTCACCATTCATCTGTAAGTTTGTTGTACTTTGGCAGCTTGCATGTTGCTGTGAGCTGGAAGCTTTGCCATCTATATTTCAAGTATTAGCAGGGTCACCCAAGACTGACAGGTTTCAGCAGAGCTTCAAGATTAAAACAAATGAGGAAGAAGCATAGGGCTATCCACTTCTGAAAAAAAATTGGTCATTGAAAACCTTATGAAAAGCAATGAAACACTGTCTGGTATATTACTGGAAAATGTTACCAATAGCAAGGAAACATTGTCTGATATAGTGGGAGAAGTTGAGTTCCTCAGGTTAGAAAGCACTCAAAATAGGACTAGAAAAGAGCTTTCACTTCAAAGCAGAGTTTAATGATGTGGATAGTGTAAAGCTTTCAGGACTATCATTTCCTGATGGGCCACAATTCAAAAGGGAAAAAAAAAAAAAAAACAGCTACAAACATTCATTAATACTTGGAATGTGGAATGTACCAAATATGAATGTAGTAAAATTGGAAGTTGTCAAAAATGAAATGGAACACATGAAGATAGGTATCCTATGAATTGATGAGCTTAAATGGACCAGTACTGGACATTTTGAATCAGATAATCATATGGTTGTTGTTGTTGTTATGTGCCATCGAGTCAGACTCGACCCATAGTGACCCCTCCTTGGGTTTCTGAGGCAGTATCCCTACGGAAGTAGATTGCCCCATCTTCCTTCTGAGGAGGGGCTGGTGGGTTTGAACCGCCAGCCTTCTGGTTAGCAGTCAAGTGCCTTAGGCACTACACTACCAGAGCTCCCAATCATATGGTAGGAATGACAAATTGAAAAGGAATGGTGTAACATTCATTGACAAAAAGAACAATTGAATATTTATCCTGAAGTACAATGTCATCAGTGATAGGATAATATCCATACGTATACAAGGAAGACCAGTTAATACACCTATTATTCAAATTTATGCAACAACCACTAAAGCCAAAGATGAAGAAATGGAAGATTTTTACCAACTCCTATAATCTAAAAGTGCCCAAACATAAAATCAAGATGTATTGATAATTACTGGTCATTGGAATGTGAAAGTTAGAAACAAAGAATTTTGGTATTTGGAAAATATAGCATTGGTGATAGGAATGACGTCAGAGATCATAGGATAGAATTTCACAAGATTAATGACTTATTCATTGCAAATTCATTTTTCAACAACACGGACCTCAACAGATGAAATAAAAAAGAATCAAATCAAATTGACTACATCTATGGAAAGAAGCAGGAACTCTGGTGGCATAGTGCCTAAGTCATTTGAGTGCTAACCAGAAGACTAGAGGTTCAAACCTACTACTACTCCTTGGAAGGAAGATTGGGCAATCTACTTCCATAGAGATACAACCTCAGAAACCCAAGGAGGGGTAGCTATGAATCAGGATTGACTTGAAATCAAG
>NW_006921733.1:6140477-6145232 GCF_000298275.1 Orycteropus afer afer
ACTCAATGTGAATGGACTAAATGCACCAATCAAGAGAAAGAGAGTGGCAGACTGCATAAGAAAAGCAGACCCATCAATATGCTGCCTAAAAAAGACCCACCTTAGACACAAAGATAAAAAACAAATAAAGAATTAAGGGATGGAAAAAAATATACCAAGCCAATGGTAACCAAAAAAAAAGCAGGAGTGACAATATTAATTTCTGATAAAATAGACTTTAAGGTGAAAAACAACATAAGAGACAAAGAAGGTCACTATATGATGCTGAAAGGATCAATTCACCAAAAAGACATTATAATAATAAATATCTATGCTCCCAATGAAAGTGCTCCAAAACACGTGAAGCAAATATTAATATAACAAAAGGGCAAACGGACAACTCAACAATAGTAGTAGGAGACTTTAACACACCACTTTCAAGGAGAGAAAAACAACTAGAAAAAAACTCAACAAAGATACAGAAGAGCTCAACAACACAATCAACTCAACCTCATAGACATATACAGAGCACTCCACCCAACAAAAGTACAATTCACATTCTTCTACAGTGCACATGGACATTATCCAGAATATATCATATGGTAGGACATAAAGCAAGCCTCAATAAATTAAAAAACATTGAAACACTACAAAGCATCTTATTAGACCACAGTGCTATAAATTAGAAATTAATAATAGGAAGATAAAGGAAAATCATCAAACATATGGAAATTGAACAATACACTGCTCAAAAACTACTGGGTAACAGAAAAAATAAAAAGTGAAATAGAGAAATTCCTAGAAACAAATGAGAATGAAGATACATCAAACTAAAACCTGTGATATACAGTGAAAGCAGTACTGAGGTCAGTTTATAGCAATAAATGCATCATCAAAAAAGAGGAAAGACAGAAAATCAACACTCTAACTCAACAACTGCAACTATTAGGAAAAGAACAACAAAAGAATTCTATAGTATCTAAAAGTAAGGAAATAATAAAGAGCAGAGCAGAAATAAATGAAACAGAAAACAAAACAAAACAAAAAACTACAGAGAAAATCTACAAAACAGAAAGCTGGTTCTTCAAAAAGATTAACAAAATTGACAAACCATTGGGAAATAACAAAAGAAAAGAATAGTAAATGAAAATTATGTCATCACAACAGAACCAAATGAAATAAAAAAAGATACTGATAGGATATTATGAAGAACTGTAATCCAACACATTTGAGAACCTAGAAGAGATGGACAAGTTTTTGTAATCACAAGACCTACCTAAACTATCCCATTCAGAGATAGAATACTTGAACAGACTCGTAACAAAGGGAGAAATTGAAGAGGTCAAAAACAAAACAAAACAAAAAAAAACTTCCTACAAGAAAATGTCCTGGTCTGATGGTTTCACTGGATAATTTCACCAAATATTCAGAGAAGATTTGATACTATACTACTCAAGTTATTCCAGAACATAAAAAAAGATGTAATATTTCCAAACACATTTTATGAAGCAAGCATAACACTAATACCAAAACCCAACTATGAGAGGGAAAAGACACCACAAAAAGGAAAACTACAGACCAATATGCCTCGTGAATATAGGTGCAAAAATCTTCAAAAAAAATCCTAGCCAATGGAATCCAACAACATATCAATAATAATAATAATAATAATAATAATAATAATAATAATGCATCCTGACTGTAGTAGTTAAATTTGTATGTCAACTTGGCTGGGCCTGGTTGAGTGACTGGGCAGTTGGTGGTAGTTATTCCCCATGATGAGAATGGCATTCAATTCCATGAGGGGATCTATCACAAGTAGCTGGGTAGCTGCCTTTGGGATGTGGTCCTGTATATAAGGAGAAGCCTTGGGAATGCTAGCCTATGGCATGCTTGGACCTTGCATGTAGCCATGTCATTGGTCATCAGCCTGCCATGCTCTGCTGACCTTGGGACTTACAATAGTCTTGAATGAGTGGCCTGCCGTGAGATTTGGTAACATTTTATTTGTTGACCTTGGGTATGTTAGCCTCAGCAGCCAGTAGCTGCCTGAGTGAAGGGATGACTTTAGCTTTAGTGGGCCGGGAGCAAGAGACAGAGCTGAAGCCCAAGGTCAAGGGGCTTTCACACAGCACCTAGAGCCTGGCACTTTGAACTCAGACTTAAAGCTTCCCAACTATGAGAGTATAAACTCCTGTTTGTTAAGGCCATCCCATTTGTGGTATATTCCAGTCAGAGAGGCACTAGGTAACCAGAACACTGACCAAGTGGGATTCATACCTGGAACCAAGGATAGTTCAACATCAGAAAAGCAATCAATGTAATCTATCATATAAACAAAATATAACAACCATATGATTATATCAACTGATGCAGAAAAGGCATTTGATAAAATACAACACTTGTTCCTGTTCAGAACTCTCAGGAAAATAAAGATAGAACAGAAATTCCTCAACATAATAAAGGGCATATATGCAAAGCCATCAGCCAACATCATGGTTAATGGAGAAAGACTCAAAGCATTCCTCTTACAAATAGGAACCAGACAGGGATGCTCTCTATCGCTACTCCTATTTAACATTGTATTGAAAGTCCTAGGCTGGGAAATTAGGCAAGAAAGAGAAATAAAAGGGATCCAAACTGGCAAATAGGAAGTAAAGCTATCTCTGTTTGTTTATGATATGACCCTATACATAGAAAGCCCAAGAGACTCAGCAAAAACAAAACAAAACAAAAACCTACTGGAACTAATAGAGAGGTTCAGCAAAGTGACAGGATACAAGGTCAACATACAAAAATCAGTTGGATTCCTCTACACTAACAAAGGGATCTCTGAAAAAGAAATATGGGAAACAATACCAGTTACAATAGCTACTCAAAAGATAAAATATCTGGGAATAAATCTTACCAGAGACACAAAAGACCTGCACAAAGGAAACCATAAAACACTACCACAGGAGACAAGTGATCTACATAAATGGAATAACTTGCTTTGGTCATGGATAGATAGACTGAATATTGTGAAACTGTCAAAAATACCTAAAGTAATCTACACATTTAATGCACTCCAATCCAGATACCAACAAACTTTTTTGAGGACATGGAAAAACCAATTACTAACTTCATATGGAAAGGAAAGAGACCTCAGATAAGTAGAACACTACTGAAGAAGAAGAACAAAGAGGTAGGTCTCACACTCCCAGATCTTAAGAACTACTATACAGCCACAGTAGTCAAAACAGCATGGTATTGGTACAGTGAGAGAACAATGGAACAGAATCAAAAGTCTAGAAATAGACTCATCCATCTATGGACAACTGATCTTTGACAAAGGACCAAAACCCATTAAATAGGGTAGAGATAGCCTCTTTAACAAGTGATACTGCAAAAATTGGATATCCACCTGCAGAAAAATGAAACAAGACACATACCTCACCCCACACACAAAAACAAACTCATGTTGGGTCAAAGACTTAAATGTAAAACCCAAAACTATAAAATTCATCAAAGACAAAATAGGAGCAAATCTAGGAGCCCTAATTTATGGCATAAACAGACTATCAAACATAGCCCAGAATGCACAGGAGGTAGAAGAGAAGCTAGATGACTGGGACCTTTAAAAATTAAATTCTTATGTGCATAGGAAGACTTCATCAAGAGGGTAAAAAGAGAACCTACAGATTGGGAGAAAATATTTTCCTATGAAATATCTGACAAAGGACTTATCTCCAAAATCTATAGAAAACTTCAACACCTCAACACCAAAAAGACAAACAATCCAATTAAAAAATGGTCAAAAGACATGAACAGACACTTCACTAAAGATGATATGCTGGTGGCCAACAAACACATGAGGAATTGCTCATGATCTATAGTCATTAGAGAGATGTAAATTAAAACAATGATGAGATATCACCTCACCCCAGAAATAATAGCAAAGTTCAACAGGTCTTTGTGTGTCTTTTTGGTGTTGAGGTGTTGAAAAAATAACAAATGCTAGCGAGATTGTGAAGAGATTAGAACTCTCATACACTGCTGGTGGGATTGTAAAATGGTACAACCACTGTGGCAAATGGTATGGCATTTCCTTAAAAATCTGAAACAAAAAATACCACTTGATCCCGTAATTCCATCACTAGGAATATATCCTAAACAAGTGAAAGGCAGGACACCAACAGACATATGCACACCTATGTTCACTGCAGCACAATTCACTATTGCAAAGAGATGGAAACAATTTAAATGCCCATCAACACATGAATGGATAACCAAATTATGGTACATTCACACACTGGAATACTATGTTACATTAAAGAACATTGAAAGATACACAAATCATCGCACAATGTGGATGGGCCTGGAGGACATTCTGCTGAGTGAAATAAGCCAGTCAGACAAATATTGTATGATCCCATTACTCTAAAAAGACAAAGAAGGGTTTTCTTAAGGAAGGGAACTCACTTTGTAGGTTACTGGGGTGAGAAGAAAAGGGGAGGGAATAATTTCAGGGTACTTGGGGGCCACACACTGAGGTAGGAAAGGGGAGAAATGGTATGGAAAGTGTCTGTGACAGCCAAAAAACATTGGGGAAGGGAGGAAAACAAATTGTGCACGTAAGATAGAGACGACAGAGGCTAATACCAGTATATCCACAACACTGCATTACCATTTGTGGTAGTTATGTTTGTGTGTCAACTTGGCTGGGCCTGGTTGAGTGGCTGAGCAGCTGGTGGTAGTTATTCCCCATGATGAGACTGGCAATCAACTCCATGGTGG
>NW_006921733.1:6145332-6146447 GCF_000298275.1 Orycteropus afer afer
TTTTTTTTGTAGTGGAAAGAAGCGATGGAGAGGCTTAATATCATCAGTCAAAACAAAGGCAGAAGCTGACTGTGGACTAGACCATCAATTTCTCATATTCTAGCTGGGAATATGATGGTGAAGCTGAAGAAAATTAAAACAAGTTCATGAGGGCCAAAATATAACCTTGAGTATATTCCAACTGAATTTTGAGAACATCTGAAGAATAGACTTGATATATTGAACACAAATGACTCAAGATCAGAAAAGTTGTGGTATGACATCAAGAACATCATAGATGAAGAAAGCAAGAGGTCATCAAAAAGAAAGAAAAAGAAAAAAAGACAAAAATGGATGTCAGAAGAGACTCTGAAACTTGTTCCTGAATGGAGAGTAGCTAAAGTGAACGGAAGAAATGGTGAAATAAAGGAGCTGAACAGAAGATGTCAAAGGGCAGCTCGAGAAGACAGAGTAAAGTATTATAATAAAATGTCCAAAGATCTGGAGTTAGAAAACCAAAAGGAAAGAACTCACTAGGCTTTTCTTAAGGTGAAAGAGCTGGAGAAAATTTAAAGCCTCCAATTACAATATTGAAGTATTGTTTGGAAAATATTGAATGATCCAGGAAGCATCAAAAGAAGATGGAAGGACTATTCAGAGTCACTGTACCAAAAAGAATTGGTTGATGTTCGACCATTTCAGGAGGTAACATATGATCAAAAACCAATGGTACTGAAGGAAGAAGTCAAAGCTACACTGAAGGAATGGGCAAAAAAATATGACTCCAGGAATTGATGGAATATACATAGAGATGTTTCAACAAATGCTATCAGTGCTAGAGGTGTTCATTCTTTTATGTCAAGAAATTTGGAAGACATCTATGTAGCCAAGCAACTGGAAGAGATTGATCTTTGGTGCCCTTCCAAAGAAAAGTGATTCAAAGAGGGACTGATAGATAACATCTTACCTGTACCTACACATTAGTTCACTCTAGCACCTTAGTGCCTGAAAAACTAAGTGCAACAATTTGAAGCAGAGATTCTGGCATTCTGAAAACATCATTAAATCAGAGAACACTAAACTAAGGTGAGTAGGTTTAGAAAAGAGAGAGAAGCAGTGTAATCACTGGAAAGATA
>NW_006921733.1:6154742-6172719 GCF_000298275.1 Orycteropus afer afer
TTGGGATGTGGTCTGCTTCCTGTATATAAGGAGAAGCCTTGGGAATGGTCTCTAGCCTATGGGACACTTGGACCCTGCATGTAGCTGTGTCGTTGCTCAGCAGCCTGCTATGCTCTGCCGACCTTGGGACTTACAATGGACTTAAGTTAATGGCCTGCCATGTGGTGTGGTAATATTGGGATTATGCCTTTTTACTTTGTCAGCCTTGGGGCTTCTCTGCCTCAACAGCCAGCTGCTGTGTGAGTGAAGAAACACCTCTAGATCCAGTGGGCTGGGAGCAGGTGGCAGAGCTGAACCCCAAGGTTGAGGACTTTCATCCAACCCCTAGAGCCAGGCCCTTTGAACTTGGACTTAAAGCGTCCAAATTTTAAGAATAAACTCCTGTTTGTTAAAGCCATCCCATTTGTAGTACATTTCTTGTCAGAGTGGCACTTGGTAACAAGAACACCATTAACACCAAACACCAGACTACAGATAAATGCATAAACATCTGAGAAGATCAGATGGGGGTCAGTGAAGAGGATTATACTCTAGACCAAGCATAGATTCAGCTGAGGCTAATCTTGCACAGATACCAGTGATACAAAATACCCGCAATCCTTACAGAAACAACACAAGACAGACAGAAAACAATCCCTCACAGACAGCCTGACACTATGGGAGAGAGATCCAACAGACCTACCATCTCAGGACCATAGTATCAGAGAAGACCAGACTCAATTGGCACAACAAAGTACATAAAAATCTTGTTCCTCAACCTACATTGGTAAGCAGCTTTCAAGTAGCTAATGATTTCCTATCATCGGAAGTGAAGAAGCATGGAAAAAAAAAAACAACAGCATTTGGAAGTAATCAGCCCTAGGACATGACAGACCTCGAGACCAGAACTAGATTGTGCCTGGCTACCAATGCCAACCATTTTGGAAAGGGGTAAAACTGGAGATCCTGAATAGAGTGGGGGGAAAAACAGGGAACAAAATCCAAAAACACAATAATGACCAGAATATTAGTAGGATGGAATCTGATGGGACCCCCAATACTAAGGCCCTGGGATACACTTTGGGCCTGAAATAAAACTCACTCCCAGGGACTTTCTCTTAGCCCAATAATAAATAAGGCATACACTCAGACCACTCAAACCAGAGTGACACACCCTCATACACTATGGAGATGCATCTCTTGGAGTAATCAACCACGGGGCACCAGTTCCATGGAGGAAATGTAGAACACACAGGAGTGCATAACTATGAGGGGCATGCGAGGGGGGCTACTGGAAAAGGAGGGGAGGAGAGTGGGTTAGGATTGGGGATGGTAATTGGGGAGTGAAACCAAATGTACATGAAATGTTGAATGTAAAACAAACTCTGCTCTGTAAACTTGCACCTACAGCACAATTAAAAAAAAAAGTTGATTCAATAGAAAGTGTAAACTATTGAAAAATATCATTAATATCATACACATACATACATGTATACATATATAATATCACATATATCACAATATCACACACAAGTCAATATAATTGAAAAATGGTTGTAGCAGCATAATTGATTGAGAACTTCCAGAAATTCAAGCTGGATTCAGAAGAGAGCAAGGAACAGTGGATATCATTGCTGATAAATTATGGGTAACATTGCGAAGAATGGGAATTTCAGAACACTAAATTGTGCTCATGAGGAACCTGCATATAAACCAAGAGGCTCTTGTTCAAACAGAACAAGGGAATACTGCATAGTTGAAAATCAGGACAGATGTGCATCAGGGTTGTATCCTTTCACCATACTTATTCATATAATCCAAGAAGCTGTACTATATGAAGAAGAATGCAGCATCAGAATTGGAGGAAGACTCATTAACTCATTAACAACTTAACAATATGCAGATGATACAAACTTGCTTGCTGAAAGTAATGATGCCTTGAAGCACTTATTGATGAAAATCAAAGACTATAGTCTTTAATATGGATTAACCACTCAACAAAAAGAAAACAGAAATCCTCACAACTGGACCAATAAGCTGCATCATGATAAATGGAGAAAAGACTGAGGTTGCCAGACGTTTCATTTTACATGTGTCCACAATCCACACCCATGGAAATAGCAGTCACACAATCATACACTGTATTGCACTGGGTAAATCTGCTTCAAAATATGTCTTTAAAGTATTAAAGAGCAAAGATGTCACTTTGAAGATTAAGGTGTGCCTGACCAACCCATGGTATTTTCAATCGTCTCATGTTGCTGTTGTTGTTGTTAGGTGCCGCCAATCCTCTCTGACTAATGTTGACTCTATCTATGCACAGCAAAACAAAACACTCCTTGGTCTTGTGCCAGCCTCACAATGATTGTTATACCTGAGCCCGTCCTTGCAGCCACTATGTCAATCCATCTCACTGAGGGATTTCCCCTTCTTCGTTGACCCTCCACTTTACCAAGCATGATATCCTTCTTCATGGAATGGGTCCTTCTGGCATGACCAAAGTAGGTGAGACAAAGTCTGGCCATTCTTGCTCCCAAGCAGCATTCCTGCTGCACTTCTTTCAGTACAGATGTGTTAGTCCTTTTAGTACACCACAGTACTCTTAGTATTCTTCTTCAACTCCACAACTCAAAAGAGTCAACTTTTCTTCAGTTTTCCTTATTCATTGTCCAGCTCTCACATGTGTAAGAGGCTATTGAAAATACCATGACTTGGGTTAGGGGCACCTTAGTCTTCCAGGAGACATCTTTGCTCTTCAGCATTTGAAAGAGGTCTTTTGCAGCAGAGTTGCCCAATGCAATACATCGTCTGATAGTTTGACTGCTGCCACCATTGGTGTTGATTGTAGAACCAAGTAATATGAAATCCTTGACAACTTCAATCTTTTCTCCATTTATTGTAAATCTGTTGATTGGACCAGTTGTGAGGATTTTTGTTTTCCATATTGAGCTGTAATCTATACTGCAGACTGTAGTCTTTAATCTTCTTCAGTAAGTGCTCCAAGTCATCTTCATTTTCAGCAAGCAATGTTGTGTCATCTGCATATTGCAAGTTGCTAATGAGTCTTCCTCCAATCCTGATGCCATGTTCTTCTTCATATAATCCACCTTCTTCAATTATTTGCTCAACACACAAATTGAATAAATATGGTAAAAGGGTACAATCTTGGAAAACTTTCTTCTTCTGTTTGGATGACAACCTTCTGGTCTATATACAGGTTCCTCATGAGTACAATCAAATATTCTGGAATTCCTATTCTTCTCAATGTTACCCTTAATTTGTTATGATCCACAAAATTGAATTATTTTGCCTAGTCAATAAAACATAAATTAACATCTTTCTGTTATCCTTTGCTTTCACCTATGATCCATCTGACATCAGCTACAATATCCCTCATTCTACATCATCTTCTGAATCCAGCTTGCATTTCTGGAAGCTCTCTGTCAATATATTGCTGCAATAGTTTTTGAATTATCTTCAATAAGATTTTACTTGTATGTGATATTAATGATAGTGTTCAATAATTTCCACATTCTGTGGGATCACCTTTCTTTGGAATGGGTACAAATATGGATCTCTTCTAGTCAGTTGGCCAGGTAGCTGTTTTATAGATCCCTTGGCATAACCAAGTGAGTGCCTCCATAGCAGGATTCATTTGTTGAAAATTCTCAGTGTGTATTCGGTCAATTCTTGGAGCCTTGTTCTTCACCAATTACTTCAGTGCAGGTTTGACTTCTTCCTTCAACACTTTTGGTTCTTCATCACATGCCACCTCCTGAAATGGATGAACATTAACCAATTCTTTCTGTTCCAGTGATTCTGTGTATTCCTTTCATCTTTTTTTGATGTTTCCTGCATCATTCAATATTTTGCTTCTAGAATTTTTTGATATTGCAACTGGAGGGTTATTTTTTTTTCCCTCAGTTCTTTCAGCTTGAAAAACGCTGAGCATGTTTTTCCCTTTTGATTTTCTAACTCTATGTCTTTGCACATTTTGTTACAGTAATTGGCTTTGTTTTCTCAAGTTGCTCTTTGAAATCTTTTGTTCAACTCTTTTATCTTGCCATTTCTTCCATTTGCTTTATCTACTCTCCACTCAAGGACAAATTTCAGAGTCTCTTCTGCCATCCATTTTAGTCTTTTCTTTCTTTCTTGTCTTTTTAATGACCTCTTGTTCTCTTCATGGATGATGTTCTTGATGTCATCCCACAATTTCTTGTCATTGGTATTCAATGCATCAAATCAATTCTTTAAATGGTCTCTAAATTGAGGAGAATTTCAGGTCTCTACATTAAGGCAGAGGCCTGAGGTGGGAAGTCCCAGGGCTTAGAGGCTGCTTTTTACTTGGGTGTGGCTCTAATTTAAGGCCAGGGACTGAGGTAGGCATGACAGGACTTGGAGGCTGCTTTTTGCTTGGGTGTAGCTCTATATTAAGGCAGGGACCTGAGGTAGGCAGGCCAAAGACTTGGAGGCTACTTTTTGCTTGAGTTTGGCTCTTTATTAAGGCTGGAGACTGAGGTAGATAGGCGCTGGGATTGAAGATGACTTTTTGCTTGGATGTGGCTCTATATTAAGGCAGGGGCCTAAGGTAGGCAGTCTGGGGCTTGGAGACTGTTTTTCATTTGAGTGTGGCTCTTTATTAAATCTGAGTACTGAGGTAGTTAGGCTCTGAGCTTGGAGGCTCCTTACTTCTTGGGTGTGGCTATATATTAAGGGTGTGGCCTGAGGTAGGCAGGCACAGAGGGGTTAGAAACAACTAAGGGAGACAAACTCATCTGTCAGTTTGTCATCTTGTGGTGACTTACATGTTGCTGTGGGACTGGAAGCTATGCCACCATGTTGCAAAATTCAGCAGGGTTATCCATGGTGGACATGTTTCAGCAAAGCTTCCAAGCTTACATAGACTCGGAAGAAGGAAGAGGCCATCCACTTCTCAAACAATTGGCCAGTAAAAACCCTATGAATAGCAGTGAAACAATGTCTGATATATAAATGGAAAACTTTATGAACAGCCCTGAAATATTGTCTGACACAGTGCTGATAGATGAACCCATCAGGTTAGAAGGCACTCACAATTTGAGTGGGGAAGAGCTGAGTCCTCAGAGTAGAGACAATCTTAATGATATGGATATGGCTAATGTGGCATGACTCAAAATTAGTAGAAACAGATAAAAACATCCATTAATAATTGGAACATGAAATGTATGAAGATGAATCTAGGAAAATTGGAAATTGTCCAAAATGAAATGAAATGCATAAAGATCAATATCCTAGGCATCAGTGAGCTGAAATGGACTGATTTTGGCCATTGTGAATCAGAAAACCATATGATCTACTATGCAAGGAATGACAATTTGAAGAGGAATGGTGTGGCATTCATTTTCACAAAGATTTTCAGGATCTGTCCTGAAGTACAATGCTGTCAGTGATAGGATAATATCCATATGCCTATAAGGAACACTAGTTAATACTGCTATTATCCAAATGTACACACCAACACCAAAGCCAAAGATGAGGAAACTGAAAATTTCTACCAACTTCTACAGTCTAAAATTGATCAAACATGCAATCAAGATGTGTTGATTATCACTGGTGACTGGAATGCAAAAATTGGAAACAAAGAAGAGTTATGGATAGTTGGAAAATATGGCCTTGAAGATAGAAATAACACTGGAGATCACATGATAGAATTTTGCAAGACTAACAACTTATTCATAGCAAATACTCTTTTTTTTTTTTTTTTTTAACAACATAAGTGATAACTACACACATGGATTTCATGAGATGGAACACACAGGAATCAGTTTGACTGCATCTGTGGCAAGAGGTGATGGAGAAGTTCAAATCAGCCAAAACAAGGCCAAGAGTTGATTGTGGAACAGTCCATCAACTGCTCACATACATGTTCAAGTTGAAGTTGAAGAAAATTAAAACAAGTCCAAAAGAGCCAAAATATGACCTTGATAATATCCCTCCTGAAATTAGAGAGAATTTAAAGAATAAATTAGATGCACTGAACACCAATGAACAAAAGACAGAATAATTGTGGGATGACATCAAGGACACTATCCATGAAGAAAGCAAGAGGTCATTAAAAAGACAAGAAAGGAAGAAAAGAACAAAATGGTTGCCAGAAGAGACTCTCAAATTTGCCCTTGAGTGAAGAGTAGCTAAAGAAATGACAAGATAAAAGAACTGAATAGAAGATTTCAAAGAGCAGCTTGAGAAGACAAAGCCAATTACTATATTGAAATGTACAAAGACCTGGAGTTAGAGAACCAAAAGGGAAGAACATGCTCACAATTTCTCAAGCTGAAAGAACTGAGGAAATAGAAAATAAATAAATAAACCTCGAGTTGCAATATTGAAAGACTCTATGGGCAAAATACTGAACGATGCAGGAAGCATCAAAAGAAGATGGAAGGAATATACAGAGTCACTGTACTAAAAAGAAATGGTCGATGTTCATCCATTTCAGGAGATGGCATATGATCAAGAACCAATAGTATTGAAGAGAGATGTCAAAGCTGCACTCATGGAAATGGCAAAGAACAAGGCTCCAGGAATTGATGAAATACCCTTTAAGATGTTTCAACAAATGGATGCTAATATGCAGGCATTCTCCAGTTATGCCAAGAGATTTGGAAGACAGCTACCTGGCCAACTGCCTGGAAGAGATCCATGTTTGCACCCATTCCAAAGTAAGGTGATCCCATAGAATGGGGATATTATCAAACAATATCATTAATATCACATGTCAGTAAAATTTTACTGAAGATAATTCAAAAACCATTGCAGCAGTATATTGACAGAGAGCTTCCAGAAATACATGCTGGATTGAAAAGAGGATGTGGAACAAGGGATATCACAATTGATGTCAGATGGATCTTAGCTGAAAGCAAAGAATACCAAAAATATGTTTACTTATGTTTTCTTGCCTATGGAAAAGCATTCAATTGTGTGGGTCATAGCAAATTATGGATAACATTGAGAAGAATTGGAATTCCAGAACACTTAATTGTGCTCATTAGGAATCTATATGTAGATCTAAATGCTGTCATTTGAAAAGAACAAGGGTACACTACATGGTTCAAAATCAAGTAGGGAGTGCATCAAGGGTGTATAATTTCACCATACTTATTCAAATTGTATGCTGAGCAAAGACTCTGGGAAACTGGATTATATGAAGAAGAACATGGCATCAGGTTTGGGAGAAGGTTCATTAACAATGATACACAGATGACACAACTTTGCTTGCTAAAAATGAGGATGACTTGAAACACTTACTGATGAAGATTAAAGACTACAGTCTGCAGTATGGATTACAGCCCAGTATAAAGAAAACAAAAATCCTCACAACTGGACCAAAAAAAATCTTCATGGTGGATGGAGAAAAGATTGAAGTTCTCAAAGATTTCATATTACTTGGTTCTATAATCAACACCAATGGAAGCAGCAGTCAAGACATCAGACAATGTATTTCATTGGACAAATCAGCTGCAAAAGAAGTGTTTTGACTGATGAAGAAAAAGGTGACTCCTTGAAGACTAAGATGTGCCTAACCCAAGCCATGGTATTTTCATTTTCTTCTTATGCATGTGACAGCTGGACAATGAAGAAGGAAGGCCAAAGAAGAGTTGATGCTTTTGAGTTGTGTTGTTGGTGAAGAGTGCTAAGTGTACCATGGTCTGCCAAAAGGACTAACAAATCTGTCCTGGAGGAAGTGCAGCCACAATGCTCCTTAGAAATGAGAATGGCCAGGCTTTGTCTGACCTACTTTGGTCATGTTGTCAGAAGAAACCATTCCCTGGAGAAGGATATCACGTTTCATAAAGTGAAGGGTCAATGAAAAAGGGGAAGGTCCTCAATAAGGTGGATAGACACAGTGGCTGCAATGATGGGCTCAGGTATAGCAAGGATCATGAGGCTGGCACAGGACCAGGCAGTGTTTCATTCTGCTGTGCATAGGGTCACTACAAGTCAGAGATGACTTGACATAACAACAACAAGTTCAGGAGGAATATTGTCAAGGTCATATTTTGGCTCTGGTGGACTTGTTTTAATTGTCTCCAACATTAAGTTGAATGTGCATATGAGCAGTTGATGGTCTGTTCCATGATCAGCTCCTGGCCATGTTTTGGCCAAAGATATTGAACTTCTCCATCACCTCTTACCAAAGATATAGTCAATCTGATTCCTGTATATTCCATTTGGTGAAGTCCACATGTATAGCCATTGCTTATGTTGTTGAAAAAAGATAGTTTCAATGAATAATCATTGGTCTTACAAAATTCTATCCTGTGATCTCCAGCATTATTTCTATCACCAAGGTCATGTTTTCCAACTACCGACAACTCTTCTTTGCTTCTAGCTTTTGTATTCCAGTCACCAGTGATAATCAACACATCTTGATTGCATATTTGCTTAACTTCAGACTGTAGAAGTTGGTAGAAATCTTCAATTTCCTCATCTTTGGCTTTGGTGGTTAGTGCATAGGCTTGAATAATAGTAGTATTAAATGGTATTCCTTGTAGGTGTATGGATATTATCCTATCACTGACAGCGTTGTACTTCAGGACAGATTTTGAAGCAGTTTTTGTGATGATGAATGTCATGTCTTTCCTTTTCAATTTGTTATTCCCTGCATAGAAGATCATATATTTTTCTGATTCAAAATGGCCAAAACCAGTCCATTTCAGCTCACTAATGCCTAGGATATTGATCTTTATTCATCCTATTTCATTTTGAACAACTTCCAATTTTCCCAAATTCATACTTCATTTATTCCATGTTCCAATTATTAATGGATGTTTGCAACTGTTTCTACTCATTTTGAGTCATGCCACATCAGCCAATGGAAGTCCTGAAAGTTTTACTTTATCCATATCATTAAGGTCATCTCTACTCTGAGGAGTCAGCTCTTCCCCAATCTAATTGCGAGTGTCTTCCAAACTGATGGGCTCATCTTCCAGCACTATATTGGACAATGTTCAGAGCTATTCATAAAGTTGTCTAGTAATACATCAGATGGTATTTCACTGCTATTCATAAGGTTTTCATTGGCCAGATCTTTGAGAAGTGGATGGCATCTTCCTTTTCCAAGTCTGTCTTAGCCCAGAAGCTCTGCTGAAACCTGTCCACCATGGATAACCCTGATGGCACTTTGCAACACCAGTGGCATAGCTTCCAGCCTCACAGCAACATGTAAGCCACCGCAGGAGGGCAAACTTGCCAACAAGTTTGTCTCCTTCAGGTGTTCCTAACCCCTCTGCACTGCCTACCTTGGATCCTGGCCTTAAAATGTAGCTGACCCCAAGTGAAATGCAGCCCCAAACCCCCAGCCACTCCTGCCTCAGCCCTGGCCTTAACATAGAGCCACTCCCAAGTGAAAAGCAGCCCCAGACCCCGAGGCCCACCTAACTTGGGCTTCAGCCTTAAAATAGAGCTGCCCCCAGCGAAAAGCAGCCCCAGAGCCCTGGGCCCACCTACCTCATGCCCAGCCTAAAAATAGAATCTTCCCAAACTGAAAAGCAGGACCTGAGTCCTGGCCCCACCTACTTTGGTCCCGGCCTTAATGTAGCACCTCCCATAAGTGAAAAGCAGCCTCTGATCCCTGAGATGAGAATCATCTCATAGGCATATGAAGCCTGGAAATTGAATAAGGAAGACCAAAGGGAAGTTGATGCCTTTGAATTGTGGTGTTGGTGAACAATACTGAAAATACCATGGATTTCAGAAGAACAAACTTGACCTGGGTGAAGTATGGCTGGAATATTTCTTAGAAGTAGAACAGCCAGACTTTAGTCATGTCCAGAGGAACTAGGCCCTGGAGAATGATACCATGCTTGGTAAAGTAGAGGGTGGGAAAAAAAAGATGGATTGACAATATTTACAATGATAAGCTCAAGCATAGCAAGGATTGTGAGCATGGTGCAGGACTGAGTAGTGTTTTGTTCTGTTGTACATAGGGTCTATGTGAGTCTGAGCTGTTTCAAGGCAACTAACAACAACAAGCCTTTGGTAATAATCCTGTCTAGGAAAGGGTTGCTTTGTAAAGTTAATGAGGCAGGATTAGTTTAGAATGTGCATTTACTCAATCTCTTTTGAGATGTAAAAGAAATTAAACAAGCAAGTTAGCAGAGAAGTTGTTGTTGTTATATGCCGTTGAGTCGGACCCGACTCATAGCAACCCTCCTTGGGTTTCCGGGGCAGTATCACTATGGAAGTAGATTGCCCCATCTTTCTTCTGAGTGGCTGATGATTTTGAACCACCAGCTTTCTGGTTAGCAGTCAAGTGCCTTAGGCACTATGCTACCAGAGCTTCAAAGGGATAGGATAAATTGATGTCAAAACACATGGGATTCTTCAAAGAACAAAGGAGTAGAAGCTAAAGAAACAAGGACTTTTCTCTGGACTCAAAAGATAGAGAAAGCCTTCCCCTAGATCTGGCCCCCTGAAATCAGACTTCTAGAATCCTAAACTATGAGAAAATAAATTTGTTTTTTAAACCCTCCCACTTGTATTATTTATCCTATAGTAGCATTGGATGCCTAAGAGAGAACTTGATACAGAGAAGTGAGGATGCTGTTGTGACAAACACCTAAAATGTAGAAGAAATTTTGGAATTGGGTAATGCATAGAGGCTGGAAGAGTTTTAAGGTGCTTAATAGTAAAAGCCTAGATTGCCTTGAAGAAACTGTTGGTAAATTGCAGACATCAAAGGTAAAAGAGGAGAGGGCTCAGAAGGAAGTCAAGAGAGTTATAAATAAAGTTTCTATCATCTTAGAGAATGTGTATGATGCCAACAAGAGAATCTTGTTAGAGAAGTGGATCTCAAATGTGCTTCCAGTGTGGTTTTAAAATAAACTAAAAACATCTGATTGGACAATGGGAGGAGGATGATATTTTTTTATGTAATAACAAAAAACTTGTCTGAATTATGTACAAATATTTGCTATAAGGAAGAAATTATAAGTGATGAACTTGGATATTGGCTGAGGAAATTTCTAAGTGAGATCTTAGAAGGGCACATGGTTCCTCCTTGCTGGTTACACTAAAATGTGAAAGGAAAGAGATGGACTTAAAATTTAACTACGCAAAATGAAAACAAAACTTAAAGACATGGAAAATTCTGTTGTCCAAATTAAGGACTTGTGTCCTAAAATGTTGACAAAGAATATGGCTACACAATCATTTGTTAAAGAAATTAAGCCTGTAACTATTGGACTTAACCAACTATCACAGAAGAAAATCCATGAGCTTAGACCAACAAGGAGAGAGAATGAAAAGGAAAGAATGTTGTCTATCTATTGGAATTCCACAGACAGGAAAATGTCAAAAGGAGTTACATCTGTTTTCCTTCAAGAAAAGGACCATCCCTGAAGTAACTGGGAGATCAGAAGAATTGTTGGAAGGAACATGAGAAGAAGGCCTTCTTGGTTTCAAAGGGTGGAGCTTTAGTCTCCTGGATCTCAAAGGGTGGCGCCACAACTTCCTAGGTTTCAAAGAGTCAGATATTTACCAACTTAATTCTAGAAAGTAGGGCTGCCATTAAAGTGAACCAGAGGAATGGGGCTGCTGCCCAAAGCTGAGCAGACAGGGCTGCCATGCCCAATCGGCCGAAGAACAGGGCCTGCTAAAGGAGAGAGTGTAGGGTAGGCACTCAGACAGACTAGGAATGAGACTATCTAAAGCTGAGGGAGTAGAGTTACTCTTCACTGGGCCTGGAAGATGACTTTGAGGTGTATGGCTGAGGGGCTTCCACTCAGATTCCAGACAGCATGACCAACACCCAGAATCTACAGGGTAAGTTCATTGCCTAGATATTCTCAGAGAACAGAGGACTATTTTCAAGTCTTGCGAGCTAAAGTAGTTCATTCTACTGTGTTTTGGATGTACTGGGTGCCAATTATCCCTTCTTTTCCCCCAAATGTCTCCCATTTGTAATATAAATTACTGCCCTGTGCTTGTTCCACAATTATGCTTGGAAAAAGAAATTTGTATTCAAATTTCACAGCTTCCCATAAAAAGAGGAGTTTTGCCCCAGGATGGAATATGCCTAAAGTCTCATCTATATTTGATTTAGATGATTCAGAAATCAGTTAAATTTTGGACTTGGAGTTGATTTAAGATTTTTAGAATGATGTGATGAGGTGAATATGTTTTGCATGTAGCAAGAACATGAATTTTGAGAAGCCAAAGAATGGAATATTATGGACTGAATGGTGTCCCAAAAAATGTTTGTTGTAAATCCTAATCTCTACGCCTGTGGTTCTAGGACTTGGAAGTTGCTTTTCATTTGGGGAAAACTCTATATTAAGGCCAGGGCCCAAGGTAGGTAAGCCAGGGGCTGGGGGCTGCTTTTCACTTGGGGTCAGCTATTAAGGCTACATCAGGCCCACGGCTTGGAGGCTGCTTTTCACTTGGGGGTGGCTCTTCATAAAGGCCAGGGCCTGAGTAGGCAGGCCCAGGGCTTGGAGGTTGCTTTTCCCTTGTTTGTGGCTCTATATTAAATCTGGGGCCTGACGTAGGCTGGCCTGGGGCTTGGAGACTGCTTTTCACTCAGGGACAGCTCTATTTTAAAGCCAAGGCCTGAGGTAGGTGGGCCTGGGGCTAGAGGCTGCTTTTCACTTGGGGGCGGCTTTTATTAAGGCCAGGGCCTTAGGTAGGCAGGCCCAGGTCTTGGAGGCTGCTTTTTGCTTGGAGGTGCCTCTATTTTAAGGTCATGCCCTAGGCAGGCAGGTGCATAGGGATTAGGAACTAAAGGAGATAAATTTTTTTGTCAGTTTGTCATCCTGTGGTGGCTTACATATTGCTGTGAGGCTGGAGGCTACGCTACCATGTTGCAAGGTGCCAGCAGGGCTACCCGTGCTGGACAGGTTTCAGCAGAGCTTCCAGGCTAAGACAGACTCAGAAGAAGGAAAAGGAAGAGGCCATCCACTTCCCAAACAACTGGCCAGTGAAAACGTTATGAATAGCAGTGAAATACTGTCTGATATATTGTTGAAAAACATTATGAATAGCCCTGAAACATTGTCCAATATAGTGCCAGAAGATGAGCCCATCAGATTAGAAGGCAATCAAAATTTGACTGGAGAAGAGCTGACTCCTCAGAGTGGAGACAACCTTAATGATATGGATAGAGTAAAACTTTGAGGACCTCCATTGCCTGATGTGACATGACTCAAAATGAATAGAAACAGTTGAAAACATCCATTAATAAGTGGAATGTACATAGACTAATCTAGGAAAATTGAAAGTTGTCAAAAATGAAATAGAACACATACAGATCAATATCCTAGGCATTAGTGAGCTAATATGAACTGGTTTTGGCCATTTTGAATCAGAAAACCATATGATCTACAATGTCAGAAATGACAAGTTGAAGAAGAATGGCTTGGCTTTCATCTTCATAAAGAGTGTTTCAATATCTGTCCTGAAGTACAATGCTGTCAGTAATAGGATAATATCCAAAAAGCTACAAGGAAGACCAGTTAATACTACTATTATTCAAATTTATATACCAACTTCCAAAGCCAAAGATGAAGCAATTGAAGATTACTGCCAACTTCTAGAGTCTAAAAGTGACCAAATGTGCAATTAAGATGTGTTGATTATCACTGGTGACTGGAATGCAAAAGTTGGAAACAACAAAGAGTTACTGGTAGTTGGAAAATATGGCCTTGGTGATAGAAATAATGGTGAAGATTGCATGATAGAATTTTGCAAGACTAATGACATTCTTGAAACTATCTTTTTTCAACAACATAAGAGATGACTATACAATTGGCCTTCATCAGATGGAATACACAGGAATCAGATTGACTACATCTGTTGCAAGAGGTGATTTTGAAGTTCAGAATGTTTGACCAAAACAAGGCCAGAAGCTGATCGTGAAACAGACCATCAACTACTCATATGCACGTTCAAGTTGAAGTTGAAGACAATTAAAACAAGTCCACGAGAGCCAAAATATGACTTTGACAATATCCCTCTTGAATAGACATCCTGGATGCATGGACTACTGAAAAGGTGCAACATTCCCCTTGTTACTCTTATATCTTATACCCTCTTGGTGAACGGAGGTATGGCCATCCCTCACTCCCACCTACCTTCTAGCCTGGCAGGAGTTTCATCCCAGTCTATGTACTTCGATGGAGCCTGGGTTCCCAGCCCTACCCTGTCCAGGTCTTTTTCTTTTTGTGACTTTGTTTTTGTCTGTTTTAAAACTTGTACTTTAATTATTACTTTTGTCCTTTTTATTATCATTTTTTTATTCTTCCCTTCTCAGGTTCTAGTTTTCAGTTTTTTTCTTTATCCTGTTCGTGGTTCCAATTTTTTTTTTTTATTTTTCTTTTTTGTGGGTAACCATGTTCCTTGTTTTCCTATTTGCATTTTTCCTTCATTATTCTCCTTCTCTATTTTTTTCTCTTGTTTCCCTCTCCCCAGATACTGCAGTGTTTTTTGTTTTCTTGTTTTTATTTTTTTTATTTTTTCCGTTTATTCATTTTTGGTTATTGTTCCTGTGTGATTACATGGTGTGTTTTTTGCCCATTTTCTTTTAATTTTTGCATACCTATTCAAGTTTTAGGGGGAGCTCTGGTAGCATAGTGGCTAAGACACTTGCCTGCTAACCAGATGGCTGGTGGTTCAAACCCACCAGCCACTCCTCCGAAGGAAGGTTAGGAAATCCTACTTCCATAGTGATACTGCCTTGGAAACCCAAGGAGGGGTCGCCATGAGTCGGGTTTGACTCAATGGCACATAACAACAACAACAACATTCAATTTTTATTTTAGTCTATACCCACACTTCCTGCAGCTTCATTTACTTAGTGAAAGACACTACCTCCTTCTCCAGTAATGGGCCTATGATTAAAAAAAAAAAATAAAAACACCAAAAAGAGGCTGAATCACCCTTGGCTGCTCTTCATAAACAGTTAACAGAGTTTTAAATACAATAACATCACAATGTCTCAGAGACAGCAGACCATCACAGTCCACACAAAGAAGCAAGATAAAGTGGTAGAACAAGGGAGCAGGATAGAGACCCAGAACACAACCCTGAGGAAGAAATAGTATTGGAACTCCTTGATAAGGAATTAAAAAGAATTATATTTAGGTATCTTCAAAGGATTAAGAGGCAGATCAAGGAAAACAGAGATAAATCCGTGGAAGAGATTTGGAAGAAAATACAAGAACTAAATGACAAAGTAAATGAAAAATTAAAAATGATTCAAAAACTACAGATAGATATCCAGAAGATTAATATTAAATTGTCAGAAATAGATTACACATTGGAAGGGCAAAGGAGTAGAATTGATGGAATGGAAGACAGAATTAATGAGATTGAAGATAAATACCTGAATACTTCTTTGGAAAGGTATCAATCAGAAAAAAAAATATCAAAATAAAATAAATAAAGCTTAAGGATCATGTAGGATACCATCAAAAGGAATAATCTATGTGTCATTGGAATCCCAGAACAGGAAGAGAAAAATAAAACCACTGAGAAAATTATCCAAGATTTGTTGGAAGACAACTTCCCTGATATGATAAAAGATGAGGATATATCCATTCAGGAAGTCCAACAAACCCCAAACAGGATAGACCCAAAAGAAAATCATCAAGACATATCATCATCAAACTCATCAAAACCAAAGACAAAGACAGAATCCTAAAAGCAACACGGGAAAAACAAAAAATTACTTACAAAGGACAACCAGTAAGAATAAGCTCTGATTTCTCAGCAGAAACCATGAAAGTGAAAATGCAATGGGGTGGTATATATAAAACCCTGAAAAAGTAAAATGTTCAAGCAAGAATTAAATACCTGGCAAAATTCTGCCTCAAATATGATAGTGAAATTAGGAGATTTCCAGATAAGAAGAAACTAAGGAATTTGTTAAAACCAAACCAACCTTACAAGAAATACTAAAGGGAGTCCTTTGAACGGAGAACCAAAAATAGCAAACAACAACCAACCATTAATATACAAGATGACATAAAACAGAAACCACAACTCTCGCCATATCCAAAGTAAAATAAGCTTATAAAATTGTAATCAGGGAACTAGAGGCTTCAATGGCATATAAGACATACTACAAACCAGTTAGATGGCAAATACTTTGTAGTTACAGAACTTGTAAATAGTGAGCAAGTCAAGAGAGTTGCAAGATAGAATGGACTATTCTAAATTCTGGAAGAAAATTTTACCTCACAGGGAAACCTCAAAGAAAAATGATAATCCTTCACATCACAATAAAAAAGAGGACAAGCACAAATAGTCAGCAAATACTAAAACAATAGCAACAAAGGAAATGATAACATGATTAATAAACATAATGAGCTTGGCACAGAAAATAATATGAAACAAAGAAATCAGGGATACCATGAAAAAACACATAACAAAGTGACAGCAACAAATTCATACTTGTCAATAATTACACTGAATGGTAATGGATTAAATGCACCACTCAAGATACACAGAATTGCAGATTAGATAAAAAAACAAAATCCATCAATATGCTGTCTACAAGAGACACACCTTAGAGACAAAGACAAAAATAGACTGAAAGTCAAAGGTTGGAAAATGATGTATCAAGCAAATGGCAACCATAAAAGAGCAGGAGTGACAGTATTAATTTCTGATCAAATTGACTTTAAGACAAAAACCACCATACAAGCCAAAGAAGGACATTATATAATGATTAAAAGATCAATTGAAACTGAAGATATAACCATAATAAATATCTACAGACACAAAGAAAGAGCCATAAAATGCATAAATAAGATTATAAGAGTTGAAAAAGCAGATAGATAACTCCACAGTCATAGTAGGAGAATTTAATACACCACTTTCGATGAAAGATAGAAAAACAGGAAAGAAACTCAACAAAGATGCAGAAGAGCTAAACAATACAATCCACCAGCTTCACCTTGTAGACATCTAGGGAGCACTTCACCCAACAACAGCACAATATACATTCTTTTCCAGTATACATGGAACATTTTCCATGATAGACCATACGCTAGGCCATAAAGCAAGCCTTCATAAATTTAAAAACATTGAAATACTGCAAAGCTTCTTCTCAGATCATAATGCTATCAAATTAGAAATCAACAATAGGAAGATCAATAGAAAAAGAGCAAACACATGGAAACTGAACAATACCCTCCTAAAGAAAGACTGGCCAAGAGAAAAAATAAGAAGTGAAATTGAAAAATTCCTTGAATCGAATGAGAATGAAAAGGCAACATACCAAAATATTTGGGGCACAGTAAAAGCAGTGATCAGAGGTCAATTTATAGCAATAAATGCATACATCAAAAAAGAAGAAAGAGCCAAAATCAACACTTTAAACCAACATCTCCAACAATTATGAAAAAGAACAGCAAGAAAAGCCTACAGTCACCAGAAGAAAGGAAATACTCAAGATTCGAGGAGAAATCAATGAAATAGAAAATAGAAAGACAATACAAAAAATCAATAAGACCAGAAGTTGGTTTTTTGAAAAGATTAATAAAATTGACAAACCACTGGCAAACTTAACAAAGAAAAAGAGGGAAAGAATACAAATAACATGAATAACAACTGAAATGAGTGACATCACAACAGAACCAACTGAAATAAAAAGGACAATATAAGGATACTATGAAGAACTACTCCAACAAATTTGAAAATCTAGAAGAAATGGACACATTTCTAGAAACACACAACTTACATAAAGTAACATAGACTGATGTGGAAAAGTTGAACAGATCCATAACAAAAGAATAAATGGAACAAGTCAGCAAAAACTTACCAAGGAAAAATAGTCCTGGCCCAGATGGTTTCACTGAAGAATTCTACTAAAAATTCAGAGAAGAATTGACACCAATCCTACTCAAATTATTCCAAAACATAGAAAAGGATGGAATCCTCCCTAATTCATTTTATGAAGCAAGCATAACCTAGATACCAAAACCAGGCAAAGACATGACTCAAAAGGAAAATTACA
>NW_006921733.1:6173563-6181802 GCF_000298275.1 Orycteropus afer afer
TGGATAGGAAGATTGAACATTATGAAAATGTCAATTCTTCCCAAAGTAATTTATACATTCAATGCAATCCCAATCCTGATCCATCAACATTTTTTAAGGATATGGAGAAACTAATCACTAACTTTATATGGAAAGGAAAGAGATCCCAGATAAGCATAACACTACTATGAAGAAGAACAAAGTAGGATGTCACACTGCCAGAACTCAAAACCTACTACATAGCCATAGTAGTCAAAACTACCTGGTATTGGTACAATGGCAGACACATAGAACAATGAAATAGGATTGAGAATCCAGAAATTGATCTGTTGACCTATGTTCAGCTGATCTTTGACAAAGGACCAAAATTCATTCAATGGGGAAGAGAATATCTGTTTAATAAATGGTACTGGCAAAACTGGATATCTATTTGCAAAAAAAAAAAAAAAAAATGAAACAAGGTCTGTACCTCACACCATACATAAAAACTAAATCCAAATGGATCAAAGACTTAAATGTGAAACCTAAAACTATAGAGTTCCTCAAGGAAAAACTAGGGGCAAATTTAAGGGCTGTAATACATGGCATAAATAGACTATCAAGCATAACCCAAAATGCACAAACTGCAGAAGAGAAACTTGATGAATGGGACCTTCTAAAAATTAAATTTCTATGTGCTTCCAAAGACTTCTCCAAAAAAGTCAATAGAGAACCTACAGATTGGGAAAGAATATTCGGCAATGATATATCTGACAAGGGACTTATCTCCAGAATTTATAGAAAACTCCAACACCTCAATAACAAAAAGACAAAACCCAAATAAAAAACGGGCAGAAGACATGAATAGACACTTCACCAAAGAGGATATTCAGGCAGCCAACACACATATGAAGAAATACTCATGATCATTAGTCATTAGAGAGATGCAAATTAAAACAACAAGGAGATACCATATTGCCCCAGCACTAGCAGCAAAGTTCAACAAGACAGACAATAATAAATGCTGGTGAGGAAGTGGAGAGATTGGGATTCTCATACACTGCTGCTGGGACTGTAAAATGGTACAACCGCTGTAGAAAGCAGTATGGCGATTCCTTAAAAATTTGGAAATAGAAATGCCATTTGATCCAGCCTTTCTGTTACTTGACTTTCTGTTACTGTTACTTTCTGTTAACTTTCTGTTACTGTTACTTTTTGTTACTTGTTACCCTAAAGAAGTGAGAGCCATGACAATAACAGACATATGCACACTCATGTTCATCACAGCAATATTTACAATAGCAAAAAGTTGGAAACAACCTAGGTGTCCATCAACTGAGGAATGGATAACCAAACTATGGTACATACACACAATGGAATATTATGCAACCCTAAACAATAATGTAGAATCTGCAAAACACTGCATAGCATGGATGAACTTGGAGGATATTATGCTAAGTGAAAAGGTCAATCACAGAAGGACAAATATTGTAATAGTCCATTACTGTTAAAGTCAAGGAACAGTTTATATAAGGAAGGAAAATTTCCTGGTTGGTTACCAGGGGTGGAAGAGTAGGGTAGGGAACACTGTTAGATAAGCAGAGATAAGTATTGATTTGGGTGAAAAGAAGGGCAATGTACCAAATGTGAGTGATCAACATGATGGCACTGAGGAAGAGGAACACAGAGAGAGGTTACTGGGAGGTGCAGATAACAAAGATGAATCCTTTTTCACACACAGTACTGCATTGTCAGTGAAGGCAAAGATGGGTATAGGGGTGGATAGATGGGTGGAAAGGTTGAACTATTAGGTATACAGAAGAGAGTATACCCAAGACCATGTATAGGGTTGGCAGACAATGATTCTACAAGTGTATTTTTATGTTCTGTAAGAATTTCCAGGGGTGTAGTAGAGCTGACAAGGGACAAGGTTTTAGTTACTTCTTGGTCACAGTCAGCTGCACAGAGAGACCCTCTAGTTGAACCTGTGGGCTAGGGACCATAGTCACAGGGACATCAAGCTCAATTAGCATAACAGATTACAAAAAATCCTTGTTCCACCTCCTACTTTGGTGCGTAGTGACTGGGATCTTAAAAGCTTGCAAGCAGCCATCTAGATGCAACAATGGGTCTCTCCTCATCCAGAGCAAAGAAGAATGAAGAAATCCAAAGATTCATGGAAATAATTAGTCCAAGTGACTGGTACACCAGGAGATCCTCAGCCTATATGAGTATGAGATCAGAACTAAATGGTGCCAGGCTACCACTCTCAACCACTCTGAGGGGGATCTATGCATGTGATCTTTGATAGAGAGGGAGAACAATGTGGAACAAAACTCAAAATCATTTGGGGGAAAAAAAAAGTGACCAGGATTGCTCATCTGATAGAGCCTGGTGGAACCACTGAGACTATGGCCCCTAGCTTCCCTTGAGGTCTGGAATTGAATCCACACCTGTGGCTTCCAGCTAAACAAAAGACAGGCATATGAGTTGAACATGTACCTGAGGTAGATACACTCCTTGGAGGGAACAATCATGAAAGAAAGAAGGGCTGTTCATGCACAGGGAGACAGCTCAGGGGGCAGGAGTGCATGAAGGGATGGACACAGGGAAGAGGTAACTATGGGGAGGAAGTGGGAGGGGAGTTGTTTCATTGTGGTAAGATGTAGTCAATCTCATGAGACAATGTCTGTGTGAACTGCTGTATGGAAAGTGAATTTGCTCTGTAAACTTTCACCCAAATCATCATCATCATCATAATAATAATAATCCTCACAACTGGACCAATAAACAGTTTCATGGTGGGTGGAGAAAAGATTGAAGTTGTCAATGATTTCATATTACTTGGTTCTATAATCAACACCAACGGAAGCAGTAGTCAAGACATCAGGCAACCTATTGCATTGGGCAAATCTGCTGTAAAAGACCTCTTTCAAGCAATATAGAGCAAAGAAATCTCCTTGAAGACTAAGGTGCACCTAGCCCAAGCCATGATATTTTCAATTGCCTCTTATGCATTTGAGAGCTAGACAATGAAAAAGGAAGACAAAGAAGAGTTGATTCTTTTTGAGTTGTGGTGTTGGAGAAGAATGCTCAATGTACCATGGTCTGTTAAAAAGACTAACAAATTTGTACTGGAAGAAGTGCAGCCAGAATGCTACTTTGAAGTGAGAATGCCCCACTTCATCTGACCTACTTTGGTCATGTTGTCAGAAAGAACCATTCCTTAGAGAAGGAAATCATGCTTGATAAAGTGGAGGGTCAATGAAGAAGAGGAAGCCCCTCAATGAGATGAATGGATGCAGTGGTTGTAACCATAGGCTCAGGTATAGCAAGGATTGTGAGGCTGGCACAAGACTGGGCAGTGTTTCATTCTGCTGTGCATAGGGTCACTGTGAGTCGGAGACTTGATGGCACCTAACAACAACAATGCCTGTGGTTATAATCTCATTTTGAGATGAGTTGTCTTTGTTACATTAATGAGACAGGTTTAGTGTAGGGTGTATCTCGAATAAATCTCTTTTGAGATATGGAAGCAATTAAACAACCAAGCTGGTAGCGGAGAGATTGGTACGATAGACACCAAGACACTTGGAGATCTCCAAGGAACCAGATAGCAGAAACTGTAAAGAAAAGGACCTTTCTATCAAGCAGAAATAAAAAGTCTCCTTCTAGAGTCACCACCTTTAATTCAGATGTATAACCTCCTTTAAAATGTTAAAAGGAGGTCTGGTGGTGTAGTAATTAAAGTATTGGGCTGCTAACTAAAGTTTTAGCAGTTTTGAACTCAACAGTTGCTCTGTGGAAGACCGATGAGGCAATCTTCTGTAAAGATTTATAGCCTTGCAAGCCCTATGGGGCAGTTCTACTCGGTCCTAAAGGTTCACTATAAGTCGGAATCAACTCCATGGCAGTGGATTAAAAAAAGTGTTAAGGAACCAAGACATCACTTTGAAAACTAAGGTGTGCATGACCCAAGCCATTAAACTTTTAACAGCTTCACATGCATATGAAATATAGGCAATGAAGATCACAGAATTTATGCATTAGATTTTTGGTTTGCAAAAAATACTGAAAACACCATGAATAGCCAGAAAAATGAACAAATCTGTTTTGGAAGAAGTACAGCCAGAACGCTCCTTAGATGTGAGAATGGCTGGACTTCACCTCTTGTGCTTTGGTCATATTATCAGGAGCGACCAGTCTGTGGAGAAGGATATCGTGCTTGGTGAAGAAGACAGCCAGTGTAAAAGGGGAAGACCCTCATTGAGATAGAACAACACAGTGGCTGCAACAATGGGTTTAAGGATAGGAATGATTGAGGATGGTGCAGGACTAGGCAGTGCTTTTTTCCTGTTGTACATAGAGTCACTATGAGTTAAAACTGACTTAATGACACCTAACAACACCCTCCTAAACTGTTCGAATATAAATGTCTATTTGTTAAAGCCACTCATTTGTAGTGTTTCCCTTATAGCAGCACTGTATAACTGAGACACCCAGCAAATTTGTCATTCGGGAATGAGGAGGAAATAAAAACATCGCCAAATAAGCACAAACTCTGGGAATATGCCACTATCAGACTAGCTCTGCAAGTAGAGTTAACCCTTGAACAACACAGGTCTAAACTGCACAGATCCACTTACACATAGAATTTTCTTCAGGATATGGAGCTTGTGGAAATTCAAGAGCTAGATTAACAGAAGATGACTTGATGGAGATGAGTGCTTTCAAACCAGTGCCAGATGAGAAAGAAGATGTAGAAGGGCCAGAAAACAAATTGACATTAGACAATCTGGCAGAAGTGTTCCAGTTATACAAGACTGCTTTGAACATATTTTACAACATAGAGCCTTCTATGATATGAGACTTGAAGTTAGAGCAAATGGTGGGCAAAATATTGGTACCACATAGAAACATTTTTAGAGAAATGAAAAATCCAAAATGTCAGGCAGAAATAATCATGCATTTCCATAAAGTTATACCAAGTGTGCCTGTCTCTCCTGCCTTCCCTTCTACCTCCTCCATCACTTCTGTGCCTGCCACCTCTGAAACAACATGACCAACCCGTCCTCTTCCTCCTCCTCTTAACCTACTCAATGTGAAGAAGATGAGAATGAAAACCCTTATGATGATCCACTTTCACTTAATGAATAGTAAAAAATCATCACATGGCATAGTGTCTAAGGCATTAGACTGCTAACAAGAAGGCTGCTGGTTCAAACCCACCAGCCACTCCTTGGAAGGAAGACAGGGGAATCTACTTCCATAGAGATAACACCTCGGAAACCCAAGGAGAGGTCACTATGAGTTGGAAGACTCAACTGCAGTGAGTTTGGTTTTTAATACAGTTAATGAATTTATCTATTGTGTATGTATATGAGTGTTTTCATGTCAAAATCTAATAACTGTCTGGCAAGAATTGTGTTAGTCTGTTTATGTTATTGGTAAGGCTTCCAGTCAACAGAAGGGTATTAGTAGTTAAGTTTTTGGGGAATCAAAAATTATAGGCAGATTTGAGACCGAGTAGTGATCAGTAAATTAACCCCCATGTTGTTCATGGGTCAACTATATTATTTAAAGTAATTATTCAAATGGAAAGAAAAACAAAAACTTGAATCTACACATGAGAATTTAAAAGGAGAGCTTTGAAAAATACTAGTGTCCTGGTTACATTTTCAGATCAAGAGAATCAGAATCTCTCAGGAGTTAGATTTGGGAGATACTATATATATGTAAAACATATATATATTACGTGCAAAACAACCCAACAAGCTGAAGAAATATATACATCAGTGTATTAACTTCCTGGACTTGTTAGTTGGAGGTCCCTAAGCCAGGTTGATAATATTAGAACTAGAAGATATCCGAGTAACCCCAAGGACACTCCAGACCTGGACGAATGAAAAGGTGCAACATTCCCCTTGTTACTCTTATACCCCACACCACAAAATGGCCACAGCTATTTTGAATGTTTACAAGTGGTAGCCATTTTGAACATTTAAAGTGACCGAAGGTGCAGCCATTTTGAATGTTTATAAGTGACAACCATTTTGGATTTTAAAGTGATAGCATTCTCATTCTGACTCCAGGGACCTAAGAACAGGCAGTAAGGCGGGAAGCAGGGAGAGGACAAAAAGGCAAAGGGGACCAGAATATATTGAGGAGTCAGCCTCAGGGACCCAGATGAAGAGAGGGAACCCAGACCATGCCCCACAAGGAGCGAGGCAGGAAGGCAGGGAGAGGACAAAAAAGGCAAAGGAGATAGGACAGGAACTCCATCTGACTCTGTGTGTTTGGACAGAGCCTGGGTGCCCTGCCCTGCCCTCCTCTGATTTTTTTTTTTTTTCCTCTTTCTTTTCTCTGGCTTTTAGTTTGCTTGCTTTTGTCTGTTATAAAACTACTACTATGATTAATGCTTTTGTCCTTTTCACTATTATTCTCTATTCTTCCCCTCCCAGGTCCTAGTTTTCAGCTTTTTTCTTTTCCCTGTTCCTGGTTGAAAAAAATATATTTTTTTCTTCTTTTCTTCTCATGTTTAACCCCATTCCTTGCTTTTCTTTTTGCATTTTTCCCATTTTTTTTTCTTCATTATTCTCTTTCTCTGCCTTTTTTTCTCTTATTGCCCTATCCCCAGATATTGCATGTTTTCTTGTTTGTTTTTCACTGATCTTCTTGTTTGTCTGGAAGCCACAACCATTTTGATTGTTAATGTGTGGCAACCATTTTGGATATTTAAAGTGACCAAGGGCACAGCCATCTTGAATGTTTACAAGTGGCAACGATTTTGGATTTTAAAGTGATAGCATTCTCATTTGGATACCAGGGACCTAAGAACAGGCAGTGAGGTGGGAACCAGGGAGAGGACAGAAAAAGGGACATAAGAAAAGGCAGCAAGGCGGGAAGCAGGGAGAGGACAAAAAGACAAAGGAAACCAGAAGAGATCAAGGAGTCAGCCTCAGGGACCCAGGTGAAGAGAGGGAACCCAGGCCACACGCCACAAGGAGCAAGGTGGGAAGACAGGGAGAGGACAGAAAAGGCAAAGGGTATAGGAACAGATTGAGGAGTCAACCTCAGGGAGCCAGGTGAGGAGAGGGACCCAGCCCACCCCCAACAAGCAGTTAGGTGGGAAGCAGGGAGAGGACAGAAAATGCAAAGGGGACTGGAACAGATCAATGAGATAGCCACAGGGATCCAGGTAAGTGTGGTTGGAGGGGTTTCCAACAGCTAAGGGAGACAAACTGGTCTCTCAGTTTGTCCTACTGTGATGACATGTTGCTGTGAGTCTTGAGGCTGTGCCCACTGCTGTTTCAAACCCAGCAGGGTGCACCTGGTGCACAGGTATCAGCCTGCCTTGCAGACTGAGACAGCCTAGGAAGAAGGAGGAGGCCATCCAGTTCTCAAAGCATTGGCCAGGGAAAACCTTATGACTAGGAGAGAAACACTGTCTAATGCAGTACTGCACAACTTTATGAATAGTCCAGAAACACTGTACAATACAGAGGAGGAAAATGAGTCACTTAGCTTAGAAAACTCTCAAAGTAGGACTGGGAAAGAGCTCCATTATCAGAGTAAAATCAGCCTTACTCATATGGATAAGGTAAAGCTTTCAAGACCTCCATTTGCTGTGTGGCACCACTCAAATTGAAGAGAAACAGCAACAAACATCCATTAATAATCAGAACAAGGAATGTATGAAGTCTGAATCTAGGAAAATGACAGGAATGATATTTTAAATGAAATGCCAGGAAAGACAGTTTAAAGAGAATAGTGTGGCATTCATCATCACAAAGGATGTTTCAAAATCTGTCCTGAAGTGCAATGCTGTCAGTGATAGGATAATATCCATACACCTACAAGAAAGACCCGTTAATATTATTGTTCAAATTTATGCACCAACCACCAAAACCAAAGATGAGGAAATTGAAGATTTTTATCAACTTCTGCAGTCTGAAATTGACTGAACTTGCAATCAGTATGTGTTAATTATCACAGGTGACTGGAATGCAAAAGTTGGAAACAAAGAGGAATCACCAGTAGTTGGAAAATTTGGCCTTGGTGACAGAAATAATGCTGGAACTCACATGGTAGAATTTTGCAAGACAATGACTTGTGCATTGCAAACACCTTTGTCAACAACACAAACAGCAGCTCTACACATGGACTTCACCAGATGGAACACACAGTAATCGATTGACTACATCTGTGGCAAGAGGCAGTGGAAAAGCTCAATATCTTCAGCCAAAACCAGGCCAGGAGCTGATTGTGGAACAGACCATCA
>NW_006921733.1:6181932-6184620 GCF_000298275.1 Orycteropus afer afer
AACACCAACGACCAAAAACCAGAAGAATTGTGGGAGGATATCAAGAACATTATCCATGAAGAAAGCAAGAGATCACTAAAAAGATGAGAAAAGAAGAGAAGACCAAAATGGATGACAGAAGAGACTCTGAAACTTGCCAGGTGAGGAGAGGGAACCCAGCCCACCCCCAACAAGCAGTGAGGTGGGAAGCAGGGAGAGTAGCTAAAGCAAATGGAAAAAATGACAAGATAAAAGAACTGAACAGAATTCAAAGAACAACTCGAGCAGACAAAACCAATTACTATAATGAAATGTGCAAAGACCTGGAGTTTGAGAACCAAAAGAGAAGAACATGCTCTGCATTTCTCAAGCAGAAACAATTGAGGAAAAATTTAAGCCTTGAGTTACAATATTGAAAGATTCTAAGGGCAAAATATTGAATGATGCAGGGAACATAAAAAGAAGATGGAAGAAATACACAGAATCACTGTACCTAAAAGAACTGGTCAATCTTCATCCCTTTCAGGAAGAGGCATATGATCTAGAACCAATGGTATTGAAGGAGGAAGTCGAAGCTGCAATAAAGGAATTGGCAAAGAATAAGGCTCCGGGAATTGAAGGAATACCCATTGAGATATTTCAACAAACGGATGCCCCATTGAAGGTACTCACTCAGTTATGCCAAGAGATTTGGAAGACAGCTACCTGGCCAACTCACTGGAAGAAATCCATATTTGTACCCATTCCAAACAAAGGTGATCCCACAGAATATGGAAATTATAGAACAATATCATTAATATTGCACACAAGTAATATCTTACTGAAGATAATTCAAAAATGGTTGCAGCAATATATTGACAGAGAACTTCCAGAAGTGCAAGTTGGATTCAGAAGAGGACGTGGAACAAGGGATATCATAGCTACTGTCAGATGGATCTTGGCTCAAGGCAAAAAATACCAGAAAGATGTTTACTTGTGCTTTATTGACTATGCAAAGTCATTTGATTGTGTGGATCATGACAAATTATGGATAACATTGAGAAGAACAGGAATTCTAGAACGTTTGATTGTACTCATGAGGAACCTGTACATTGACCAGGAGGCTGTCATTCGAACAGAACAAGGGGACACTGCATGATTTAAAATCAGGAAGGGAGTGTGTCAGGGTTTTTTCCTTTCCCCATACTTATTCAATCTGTATGCCGAGCAAATAATCCGAGACACTGGATTTTATGAAGAAAAATGGGCATCAGGTTTGGTGGAAGAATCATTAACAACCTGAGATACGCTGATGATACAACTTTGCTTGCTGAAAGTGAGGATGACTTGAGGCACTTACTGATGAAGACTAAGGAACACAGTCTGCAGTATGGATTACATCTCAATATAAAGAAGACAAAATCCTCACAACTGGACCAATAAGCAGCATCATGATAAATGGAGCAAAGATTGAGGTTGTCAAAGAATTCATGTTGCTTGGTTCTACAATAGAGGCCAATGGAAGCAGCAGTCAGGACATTAGACAAAAGCACTGGGAAGTTTGGCTGAGAAGGACCTCTTTCAAGTGCTGAGGAGCAAGGATGTCTCCTTAAGGACTAAGGTGTGCCTGACACAGGCCATGATATTTCCAATCACTTCATATGCATGTGAGAGGTGAACAATGAATAAGGAAGACTGAAGAAGAGTTGATGCTCTTGAGCTGTGGTGCTAGTGAAGAATGCTGAAGGTACAATGCCAAAAGAACTAACAGATCTGTCCTGGAGGAAGTGTAGCCAAGATGCTGCTTGGAAGCAAGGATGGCCAGACTTCCTCTCACCTACAGTGGTCATGTTGTCAGAGGGGACCATTCCCTACAGAAGAATGTCATGCTTGGTAGGGTGGAGGGTCGAGGAAAGAGGGGAAGGCCTTCAACGAGATGGATTGACATGGTGGCTGTGACAATGGGCTCAAGTATAGCAAGTATCATGGAGCTGGCATGGTATTGGGCGTTGTATCATTCTGCTGTTTTGAATGGGGTCACTATGAGTCAGAAGTGATTCAACGGCACCTAACAACAACAACAACAACCCCTCCTCTTCCTCCTCCTCTTAACCTACTCAATGTGAAGAAGATGAGAATGAAAACCTTTATGATGACCCACTTTCACTTAATGAATAGTAAAAAATCATCATGTGGCAGAGTGTCTAAGGCATTAGACTGCTAACAAGAAGGCTGCTGGTTCAAATCCACCAGCCACTCCTTGGAAGGAAGAAAGGGGAATCTACTTCCATAAGAGATAACACCTTGGAAACCCAAGGAGAGGTCACTATGAATTGGAACAGACTCGACTGCAGTGAGTTTGGTTTTTAATACAATTAATGAATTTATCTATTGTGTATGTATGTGAGTGTTTTCATGTCAAAATCTAATAACTGTATGGTAAGAACTGTGCTAATCTGTTTATGTTATTGGTAAGGCTTCCAGTCAACAGAAAGGTATTAGTAGTAAATTTTTTGGGGAATCAAAAATTATAGGCAGATTTGAGACTGAGTTGTTGTTGTTGTTGTTGTTAAGTGCCGTCGAGTCATTTCCAACTCATAGCGACCCCATGCACAGCAGAACGAAACACTGCCCAATCCCGCACCAGCCCCACAATCCCTGCTATACTCGAGCCCATCATCGCAGACACTGTATCAATCCATCTCGTTGAAGGCCTCCCCCTCTTTCGTC
>NW_006921733.1:6193991-6206353 GCF_000298275.1 Orycteropus afer afer
GCCACTCTTACAATGAGACTCTGGATTTGGGTTTCAGCTAAGTCAGTCCAGGTAGTAGAAGCTATAAGGCTTTCTTTCAGAGCACAGCTGGAAGCACTGAAGTCATCCATGAGGCGCTTAAGCCGAGACTCAGCAGCTTTGAGCCCATCTTGCTATTTCACCAATTTATCCAGTGTAAGTAGGACCAACCAACCAGCTTCCCTATACTCCTCATTCTGACAAAATTGCAGAAAAGTATCAAATATCCGATCACCCAGAGCATCACTTCTCACAAGTACTTGATCTATTGGTGGTGCTATTTCACGTATTAATTTTGCCACCTCATGCCACGGATTGGTAGGACCCTCTTTGCTAGCAGATGCAGAGTCGCTAGTGTCATCAAAATTAATCAAACAGGAGAACCAATCTAGGAATCCCATCCTTATGATTTTGTCTCTCTAGAACCACTCTTGGTACCAAATGTGTTAGATTGGGTTCTCTAGAGAAACACAAAAACCAGCAAAGCGTACATATATATATATAGACACAGAGAGAGAGAGACAGAGAGAGAGAGAGAGAGAGAGAGAGAGAGAGAAATTATCTTAGGAAAATGGCTCACAAACATATAGAAGCCAGCAAGTCCAAAGTCCCTGGAGAAAACTTTGGGCTGGCAGCAGCCTTAGCTTCCGCAAGTGCAGGGGGCCAAGAAATTCAAGGCTGGCAGGCAGTACACTGGATGTTGATTCCAACAAAAGATGAATCCAAGATCACCAGGCCGAGAGGTGGGCTGCTCACTCACGGAAGGTTTTAGTCAGCACGCCATGCATGGTCCCAATTCCTCAAAGAATGTCTCTCTTCCCAGGATGTCCCTGGATATCCTGGAAGCAGGCCACACCCCTAGGGAAACTCCCCTTGCACAGATTGGCCACTAAGAACACAGTCATCTGATCCCATCATGGGAACAACCACACAGAACTGGGGTCCAGCCAAGCTGACACACAGCTCCAACTATCACACAATACACGAGAATTTAAAATTTTTTATATACATACACACACACACACACACACATATGTAAAATGTGAAACAAAATCCAAAAACTCAATAATGACCAGAATTACTGGTTGGATGGAGTCAAGTGAGACCCCCAATACTATGACCCTGAGATACATTCTGGGCCTGGAATAAAACTCATTCCCAGGGGCTGGCTCTCAACCCAATAGTAAACAAGATATACTCACAAACAACTCAACCCAGGGTGACACACCTACATACTCTCAATGGAAATCCATCCCTTGGAGCAATTGACCTCAGGGCACCAGAGGGGCAACATTCACATGGAGGAAATGCTGGACACCGAGGAGTGCATAACTATGAGGGGTATGGGGGGGAGTGTTACTGGTCAGGGATGGGAGGAGACTGGGTTACTTTGGGGGATGGTAAATGGGGAGTAAAAATAAATAAATTAAATTAAATTAAATAGGCAATCTACTTCCATAGTGATAAAACCTCAGAAACCCAAGGAGGGGTCTCTATGAGTTGGGTCTGAATCGGCGGCACATAACAACAACAACATATGTAATATATAATATAATTAAATAAATATATATAAATGAATTAATATAATATGATTTAATAAATAAAGTAAGGAGAGAGAAAAAAAAATCTCAAAAAAAAAATAAAATGTAACAGCATGAGGAAACAAAGGCCCAAGTATATGCAACTTCCAGGGAATAAACTCAATAAGTAAGTTCAACAAGCAATACAACATCAATTGCACAAGAGTTTAGCACAAATTAAAATTATTAGATATAGAATGTACAATGATGTTAATGGAGATTCTTCAACCGAAAAGGGGGAGGGAAGAACAAAAGAGGAATAGATTTAATATGTTAATATTGTAGGTTACTATAATGTAATATGTATGGTAAAACCAAAAATAAACCAAACTCATTTCCATCACGTCTATTCCAACTCATAGCGACCTTGTGAAAGACAGTAGAATTCCACAATAGGATTTTCAAGGCTGTAAATCTTTACAAAAATAGACCACCAAATCTTTCTCCTACAGAGTGCCTGGTGGGTTTGAACTACTAAACTTCCAGTTAGCAACAAACTGTTTAACAACTGGGGTTCTAATATGTATGGTAACTAGTAAGAAATCACCTATAAAAACTGCACAGAGGAAAAGAAGGAAGAACTCAAAATGCTCATCACAAAGAAAGCAGGCAAACTAAAAATAAAAAATAAGAATAAAAAGCAATAAGATATAAACCACCACTCGTCTGTTAACTTATTGTACTGTAGTGGCTTGTGGGTTGCTGTGATGTTAGAAGCTATGACACCAGAATGTCAAATAGCAGCAGGGTAACCAATGGAAGATAGGTTTCAGAGGTGCTTCCAGACTATGACAGACTGGGAAGAGAGAAGGCGCAGTTCACTTCTGAAAAAAAAATGGCTGCTAAAAATCTTAAGAATAGCAGTGCCTGATATACTGCCACAAGATGAGCTCCTCAGATTGGAAGGTGATGGAAATATGACTAGGGAAGAGCTGCCTCCTCAAAGTAGACTTTAGCTTAATGGTGTGGAAAGAGTAAAATTTTAGGACCTTCATTTGCTGATATGGCATGACTCAAAATGAGAAGAAACAGCTGCAAACTTCCATTAATAATTGGAACATGGAATGCGTAAGATATGACTCTAGGAAATTTTGAAGTTGTCAAAAATGAAATGGAACTAGTTAACAGACAAACACCTTAGGCACTATACCACCAGAGCTCCTAGGTATTACTCAGCTGAAATGTACTGGTATTGGCCATTTTTAATTAGACAGATAATCTACCATACCAGTGTATGGGACACAGCTCTAAAGCCCCCCAAAATGGCCCCCAGACACCATCTTGTTTGGTCAAGAAAGGAATTTGTTAATTCACTCCTTCCCCCTCATCAAGGCCAGTGGGGCCCGTTCTTTAGAACAGTCACAGCCCATTAAATTGCTGACAGCAGCATCTTATCAGAGTATAGGACAGGTGTCAGTTACAAGACAATGTGCAGGGCCTCTATTAGCTTGGGCCCAGTGCCATCCTGTCTAGGAACAGATTTGCAGCCCCCATCCCCAGCTCCTCAAACTCAGGCATAAATATCCCTGGAAAGTGGAATGGGCTCAGTGGTTGTTTGGACTCAGATCACACTGCATCCACTGGGCTACTTGCTGGTCCCTCCCTGCCCTTATATTATAAAGTACCTGCTTTCTTCTACTCTTACTTTCTTTATAATTTCTTATATCTCTGAGCATACCTCCAGGTAAGTTTTTTGGTCTTCTCATACCTACTCAGGAGGACATCTTAGCCTCCCTTGGTAATTCCCAGAAAAATTGGTGAGCCAGCCAGGAGACCAGGAAGCCCACCCAACAGCCCTCAAATCTCAGGAGGGTTGCAAAAGTCAGCAGGGGGAATATAGGGATGGTCAGATGGAAGTGGATGCACACTAGTTGCTAGGTTACTGGATATCTGGGGATCAGCACAAGAGTATGAGAATGCCCCAAAATCTCCACAGGGACTACTAGAAATATTACAGGGTGTTAGAGTAGAGAAAACAAAATGGAATTATCTGGTGTTGGTTACTGCTGTAGCTTGGCCCTTGTTTCATGCAGTCCACACTGCCAAGGATGTGGAATTGGCAGTGACCAGCAAACGCCAGAAATTGCAAGATGAAGTACAAAAGGTGAGAGAGGAGCTAAGATTAGAAAGGGACTCCTGATTGGCTCAGTCCAATGAAAAGAAAGAAATTGCTATCAAATTACAGGCATCCAGTCAGATCATAGAAAAATTGGCATGCAGAATGGCCAAACTGGTGGGGTGCTGCTCACCACTCCATCAAGTTAGGGCAGTCATAGCCAAAGCTGACTGGTACCCAAGAGGTGGAATCCTCTGAAGTTTTCAAACTCTAAGGAAGAAAAGACGTGGGATGATGATATCAGCATTGTTGTTGTTGTTGTTAAGTGCCGTCGAGTCATTTCTGACTCATAGCGACCCCATGCACAGCAGAACGAAACACTGCCTGATCCTGCGCCAGCCCCACAATCCCTGCTATACTTGAACCCATCATCGCAGCCATCGTGTCAATCCATCTCGTTGAGGGCCTCCCCCTCTTTGTCGACCCTCCACCCTACCAAGCATGACATCCTTCTCCAGGGAATGTTCCCTTCTTACAACATGACCAAAATAGGTGAGACGAAGTCTGGCCATTCTTGTTTCCAAGGAGCATTCTGGCTCCACTTCCTCCAGGACAGATCTGTTAGTTCTTTTAGCAGTCCATGGAACTTTCAGCATTCTTCGCCAGCACCACAACTCAGAAGTATCAACTCTTCTTCGATCTTCCTTATTCATTGTCCAGCTCTCACATGCATACAAGGCGATTGGAAATATCATGGCTTGTGTCAGGCACAACTTAGTCCTCAGGAGATATCCTTGCTCCTCAGCACTTGAAACAGTTCCTTCGCAGTTGACTTTCCCAATGCTACACGTTGTCTAATGTCCTGACTGCTGCTTCTGTTGGCATTGATTGTAGAACCAAGCAACATGAATTCTTTGACAACCTCAATCTTCTCTCCATTTATTGTGATGCTGCTCATTGGTCCAGTTGTGAGGGTTTTTGTTTTCTTTATATTGAGACGTAATCCATACTGCAGACTGTATTCTTCAACCTTCATCAGTAGGTGCCTTAAGTCATCCTCACTTTCAGCTAGCAAAGTTGTATCGTCTGCATATCTCAGGTTGTTAATGATTCTTCCTCTAATCCTGATACCACGTTTTTCTTCATATAGTCCAGCTTCTCGGATTATTTGCTCAGCATGTAGATTGAATAAGTGTGGAGAAAGGAAACAGCCCTGATGCACTCCCTTCTTGATTTTAAACCATGTAGTGTCCCCTTGTTCTGTTTGAATGACAGCCTCCTGGTCAAGGTACAGATTCCTCATGAGTACAATCAAGTGCTCGGGAATTCCCATTCTTCTCAATGTTATCCATAATTTGTCATGATCCACACAATCAAAAGCCTTTGCATAGTCAATAAAACACAAGTCAACATCTTTCTGGTATTCTTTGCCTTGAGCCAAGATCCATCTGACAACAGCTATGATATCCCTTGTTCCACATCCTCTTCTGAATCTGGCTTGAACTTCTGGAAGTTCTCTGTCAATATACTGCTGCAAACGTTTCTGAATTATCTTCAGTAAGATCTTACTTGCATGCGATATTAATGATATTGTTCTATAATTTCTACATTCTGTGGGATCACCTTTCTTTGGAATGGGCACAAATATGGATCTCTTCCAGTCAGTTGGCCAGCTAGCTGTCTTCCAAATCTCTTGGCATAACTGAGTGAGTGCCTCCAATGAGGCATCTGTTTGTTGAAATATCTCAATTGGTATGCCATCAATTCCCAGAGCCTTGTTCTTCACCAGTTCTTTCATTGCAGCTTTGACTTCTTTCTTCATTACCATTGGTTCTAGATCATATGCCACTTCCTGAAATGGATGAAGATCGATCAGTTCTTTTTGGTACAGTGACTCTGTGTATTCTTGCCATCTTCTCTTGATGTTTCCTGCATCATTCAATATTTTGCCCATAGAATCTCTCACTATTGCAACTCGAGGCTTCAATTTTTTCTTCAGTTCTTTCAGTTTGAGAAATGCTGAGTGTGTTCTTCCCTTTTGGTTTTCATACTGCAGGTCTTTGCACATTTCATTCTAGTAATTGGTTTTGCCTACTCGAGCTGCTCTTTGAAATCTTCTGTTCAGCCCTTTTACCTTTTCATTTCTTCCATGATATCAGCATTAAAGACATCTAAAGGCTCAGCCCTTAATCACCACCAAATAAAACTGACTGGGTTCCCATGAAGGGAAGGGTGGCAGCCCCACTGTTGTCTTTGGAGGAAAGGAAGCACACCACAGTATGGGCTATACTACCAAGAAACTCCTAGATTTAACTGCCCGATACAGACAATGAAGTACATAGTCGAGACCTGGCTGGTTATCGAGGCTATGGGACACTGGGGCTGATAAGGTGATAGTAACAGGGAGAATTTATCTAAAATGGCCTCCATTAGCTCCCATTCTGCTGGCAGAGATTGCATATGTCCCCAAACCAGCTTAACAATGCTTCTCTCGACAGCTGGATAGTGTTAGCATGCAGAAATTCTTGGCCCTCTGAAGGAGATATACTCTGTGTCTCATTGAAATGGAACACATTAGGTGAATTGAACATTAGAGAGCTGGGGGTGAAACATGCCATCTATATGGCAGACTTCCAGGGATCTAATAATGAGATCTTTACACTGGAAATAAGCAATGCAATACTGCAAGCTACCCTGATCCCTTATTATGGCTCTTTGCTACCCATCTGACAACTGGCCATTAGGCAAACAATTTCTCATGCTGCACAAGCTACAACCAATATAGGTAAAACCAATAGAATAAGAAGGAAGAATGTACAGGCTGCTGAAAAATAAATAAATAAATAAATAAATGTACAACCTGATGATGTGGGTCAGTGGTTACAACATAAAACTGGCTATCAAGGATATCAGAATTCATGGACAATAACTAATGGTGTGAGCTTCCCTGTCACTATGTATCTAATTCAACAGGCCTGCAAGAACTGTACCACCTGTGCCCTGGGAAGGAAACAACTGATGCCCAGAGACATGGGACACATCCCACAGACTAGTAATCCTGCCAAGCGGTGGCAAGTTGATTATATAGGGCCCTTGTCCCTTTCAGACGATTTTCACTTCTCCTGGACCTGGGTAGACACTGCAACTGGCTGGTTGTAAGAATATCTATGCAAACAAGTGACCCAACACTCCACCATAAGAGATCTCACCTGGCTCTGTGCTTCCTATGGCACCGCTACAGACATTGACAGCAACCAGGGAAGCCAGTTCACCAGACATGAGGTATAAGATTGGGTGAATCGCAATGTTATTGTTTGGCATTTTCACCCGCCACATGACCCCATGGCTGCTGACCTGATATACCAGACGAGTGGACTCCTAAAGCAGGCTTTCCAATGGGAGACCCACTTTTTGCAGAAGTAGACAAAGAGACTTTCCCAAAGCCCTAAGGAACATAAATGATTATTGATGACGGGAAAAGCCAAGCATTTACCAGATGCTAACACAAGGCCCACTGTGCCATGAGGATCCAGGTAAAAGCTACAGAAGACCTCACATTGATGTCAATGGTTGTTGTTGTTGTTGTTATGTGCCATTAAGTCAGACCCGACTCATAGCGACCCCTCCTTGGGTTTCCGAGGCAGTATCACTACAGAAGTAGATTGCCCCATCTTCCTTCTGAGGAGTGGCTGGTGGGTTTGAACCACCAGCCTTCTGGTTAGCAGTCAAGTGCCTTTAGCCACTATGCTACCAGAATGGTAGGACATGAAAATACCTTCCTTTGCCCTTGCCACAGGACCTAGACAGCAGAGACCATTTGATATAACTCCCCTGGGCTTTGCAAATAGGTCCTTAGTGGTTTGGGATTTCTGCCCCATGGGGTCCTAGGCTGGAAGCTGAGTTAAAAATTAGGCCCTGTATTTACCCTAAACCTCCTACCATACTGAATATAATAAATCCTTCCTAAGGGTTAAAGAAGGAAAATTTTCTTGAGTTTATGGACTTTTCCCATTCCTCCATTAGATTATACTGGCCTTCTTATGTACACTGGCCCTACTGGGAAAAAGGTATAGTATTGTGAGCCAGGAAAAAGCCATATCCCAATGTTATATTAACCTCCACCTCCAACACTGCATGCATTTTGCTAGATGGACAGTCTTTACCATTATTAGTACCTTTTAAATTGTTGTGTTATTGCCCTTAAAGTATTACAGGTAACCCTTTTTGCCTCTTGGGCCCTGACAGTAGCTGAGGTGCAAAACGAGACCAACTGTTGGGAGTTCCAGAGGCTGCCTTTATCCTCCAGTATTGGATTCCCTTGGAAGTTGTTTCCTCCCAATAACTCCATCTGGTGAATGGAGAAACTCATCAGCAGTGAAAATGGACCCCTTCTCTATCATGTCTCCCATACCTTGTAGGATATCCTTTGTGTCTTGGAGCCAAATCCAACAAAACATATTTTACTTACGTGGAAGACAAATTAATGCTTCCCATCCTTTGGGTTATGCAGTATGGGGTGATATTAGTTGGTTAAATGCTTTGTCTATGGTTTTGGTTACTTCATGCCACTCTAACAGAAATGCCACAGGCAGATGGCTTTAAAAAACAGGGATTTATTCTCTTACTGTTTAGGAGTCTAAAAGTTCAAGTTCAATGTGACAGCTTTAGGGCTTGATTGAAAGTCCCTCAACCTTGGGCTCTGCTTCTTGTTCCTGGCCCACTGGAACTAGAGATGTCTCTTCACTCAGGCAGTTTCTGGCTGCTTAGGTTAACAAGCTCAAAGTTGACATAAAATGCCACAGTCCCAATATTACCAAACAACATGGCAGGACACTAGTTCAAGTCCAGAAGATAGTCCCAATATCAGCAGACAACATGGCAATCTGCTGAACAATGAATTGGCTATCTGCAGGATTCAAGCATGTCAAAAGCTGCAGACCGTTCTCAATGCTTCTCCTCATATACTGGAAGTAGATCACAACCCTAAAGCAGCTTTCACCATAAAGTAGATCTAACCATGGAGTAGATTTCCAGTCTCATATTGAGGAATAACTACAAGCTGCTGCCCCAGCCAATCAGAACTAGGACTAGCTAAGTTGACATACAACCTTAACTACCACAGTTCCACCCCTTGTCAACTTGGCGTCTATACAGATCTCCTTTGTTGGGCGCCACAAGTTTCCTAGACCATATGAATGGCAACTTCACCCCTTGGGCTGGTGGGCCCTGTTCCTCTGCTTCTTGGGCATGGCAGCCCTGACCTCTCACCTTTGGGCAGTGCCTATGGCTCTGTCCCACTGGCCACATGAATAAGCAGCTCCACACTCCAGAAACAAGTTGGTGAAGGTCTGATTATTTGAAATCTAGGAGAGTGTTTTGGTTCCATCCCTAAGAGGCCATTGTCCTACCTTTTGAAGCTGAGGCAGCTCTGCTTCCATTTCCTTGGTCTCTCTATTTCTGCCAATTAATGCCAAAAGGCAACCCTCTCCTCCAGGAAACTTCCTGCCCAAAAGACACTCAGATTTCTCATTCCGTGGGTTAGCAAGGCTGTCACTGTCTCATGCCAGTTTCTCAGCTCTGCTGCTGCCGTCTCTCATGCCAATCTCTCAGCTTTTCTGCTGCTGCTTCTCTGCCAGGGTCCCTCTACCAGGGTCTCTTTTCTAGGGTCTTGGGTCAAGAATGCACTCCACTCTTGTTTCATCATTGTAGGTATCTGTCAGAGCAGCACCTCACTCTCTCAGTACCAATTTATGTTTTGGTTGTTTCATGTCACTCTAGTAGAAATACCACAGCTGGATGGCTTTAACAAACAAGGATTTATTCTCTTACTGTTTAGGAGGATAGAAGTCCTTGGCCTCTGCCTCTTGCTTCTGGCCCACTAGAACTAGAGGTGTCTCTTCACTCAGGCACCTGCTGGCTGCTGAGGCTAACAAGCCCAAGGTTGACAATAAAATGGCACAGTCCCAATATTATCAAACAACACAACAGGCCAATATTTCAAGTCCAGATACAGTCCTAAGAGCAAAAGACAACATGGCATTCTGCTGAACAATGACTCAGCTACATACAGGATTCAAGCATAACAAAAGTTGCACACCATACCCAAAGCTTCTCCTTATATACTAGAAGTGGACCACATACCTAAAGCAGCTACACAGCTGCTCGTGGCAGATTCCACCATGGAGATGATTGCCAGTCTTATCATGAGGAACAGCTACAATCAGCTGCCCAGCCACTCAGAACTATCCCAGTCAAGTTGACACATAACCTTATCTACCACATGTATACAACTACAGTTTATCTCATCTTGGTGTGTGAGCAACATTCCTAAAATAATAACAAGAATATGGGGTGGCTGCCCTGAAGTTTTTAAAATCATACCATCACTATCAATAGTTCTTTGTGGTTAAGGAAACAACATAATTCATACATTGGGGCCTTCCCCATACCTTGGGGATGGTTCTCAGTATGTGGCGATCATGGATAGGCTTACTTACCTTATAACTGAAGAGGAAGACACATCTGAGGACATCCATATTTCCCTAGTACAATTTATACCACTCTGTCAGCCAAGCCCTCCAATTGGGATGCCTCCTTTTATTGGTATAGATGCCAATGTAAAACTAATTGGTAGTTCTACCAACTAGCCATATTTACCTCAGGGGCAGCCTATAATTACCTGGAATGGAAAGTAGAGGCCTTGGCAAAACACACAGCAGCTGCACTAAATAAGACAGCTAATGCAATTTCCTTATTATCTGCAGAAACGACCCAAAATAAGAAAAGTAGTAACACAAAATAGAATGGCTTTAAACATACTCACTGCCACTTGTTGTTGTTGTTGTTAAGTGCCATCAAGCCATTTCCGACTCATAGCAACCCCATGCACAGCAGAACAAAACACTTCCTGATCCCGCACCAGTTCCATGATCCCTGCTATACTTGAGCCCGTCATCTCAGCCACTGTGTCAATCCATCTTGTTGAAGGCCTTCCCCTCTTTTGTCGACCCTCCACCCTACCAAGCATGACATCCTTCTCCAGGAAGTGGTCCCTTCTGACAACATGACCAAAGTAGGTGAGACGAAGTCTGGCCATTCTCACTTCCAAGGAGCATTTCAGGTGCATTTCCTCCAGGACAGATCTGTTAGTTCTTTTAGCAGTCCATGGGACTTTCAGCATTCTTCACCAGCACCACAACTCAAAAGCATCAACTCTTCTTCAGTCTTCCTTATTCATTGTCCAGCTCTCACATGCATACGAGGCAATTGGAAATATCATGGCTTGTGTCAGGTGCACCTTAGTCCTCAAGGAGACATCCTTGCTCCTCAGCACTTGAAACAGTTCCTTTGCAGTTGACCTTCCCAGTACTACACCTTGTCTAATGTCCTGACTGCTGCTTCCATTGGCAACGATTGTAGAACCAAGCAACGTGAATTCTTGACAACCTCAATCTTCTCTCCATTTATTGTGATGCTGCTCATTGGTCCAGTTGTGAAGCTTTTTGTTTTCTTTATATTGAGACATATCCATACTGCAAACTGTATTCTTTAAACTTCATCAGCAAGTGCCTCAAGTCATCCTCACTTTCAGCAAGCAATGTTGTATCATCTGTGCATCTCAGGTTGTTAATGATTCTTCCGCCGATCCGATGCCACATTTTTCTTCATATAGTCCAGCTTCTCGGATTATTTGCTCAGCATATAGATTGAATAAGTGGGGGAAAAGGATACAATCTTGACACACTCTCTTCTTGATTTTAAACCATGTAGTGTCCCCTTGTTCCATTCAAACAACAGCCTCCTGGTCAACGTACAGGTTCCTCATGAGTTACAATCAAGTGTTCAGGAATTCCATTCTTCTCAATGTTTTCCATAATTTGTCATGATCCACACAATCAAATGCCTTTGCATAGTCAATAAAGCACAAGTAAAAATCTTTCTGGTATTCTTTGCCTTGAGCCAAGATCCATCTGACAACAGCTATGATATCCCTTGTTCTGCATCCTCTTCTGAATCCAGCTTGCACTTCTGGAAGTTCTCTGTCAATATATTGCTGCAACCGTTTTTGAATTATCTTCAGTAAGATATTACTTGTGTGCAATATTAATGATATTGTTCTATAATTTCCACATTCTGTGGGATCACCTTTCTTTGGAATGGTACAAATATGGATCTCTTCCAGTCAGTTGGCCAAGTAGCTGTCTTCCAAATCTCTTGGCGTAACTGAGTGAGTGCCTCCAATGGGGCATCTGTTTGTTGAAATGTATCAATGGATATTCCATCAACTCCTGGAGCCTTGTTCTTCACAAAATCTTTCATTGCAGCTTTGACTTCCTTCCCCAGTACCACTGGTTCTAGATCATATGCCACTTCCTGAAAGGGATGAAGATCAACCAGTTTTTTTGGTACAGTGACTTGTGTATTCCTGCCATCTTCTCTTGATATTTCCTGCATCATTCAATATTTTGAACATAGAATTTCTCAATATTGCAACTCGAGGCTTAATTTTTTTCTTCAATTCTTTCAGCTTGAGAAATGCAGAGTGTATTCTTACCTTTTGGTTCTCAAACTCCAGGTCTTTGCACATTTCATTATAGTAATTGGTTTTGTCTGCCTGAGTTGCTCTCTGAAATCTTCTGTTCAGCTCTTTTATCTTGTCATTTCTTCCATTTGCTTTAGCTACTCTCCACTCAAGGGCAAGTTTCAGA
>NW_006921733.1:6207348-6214418 GCF_000298275.1 Orycteropus afer afer
GTTTCTTTGCTATTCATAAGGTTTTCCCTGGCCAATTCTTTGAGAAGTGGACGGCCTCTTCCTTCTTCCTAGTCTGTCTCAGTCTGTAAGCTGGGCACCAGCTCAGTCTGTAATACCTGTGCACCATGGGCATCCCACTGGGTTTGAAACCTCAGTGGCTCAGCCTCAAAACTCACACCAACATGTCACCACCGTAGAACAAACTGACAGTTTGTCTCCCTGTTGGAAACCTCTCCTACCACCCTTACCTGCCACTATTCACTGCCACTTAAGGAATAATTTATGTTTTAATTCATCCAGATTGTTGCATTTATACACTTGATTATAATCATATTGTTGACCAAGACTTACAACATATGTAAACTCATATAACTGCTATCCAGCAGTTATCTGAAGACCTCATAAGTTTTTGGATAAACTCTTTTCCCACTAGATGGTGAGATTTCTTATATGGAATTATAATGATAATTAAAGAAAAAGGAAACCTTACTGCTTTTGAGTCAATTCAACTCATAGAAACCCCTTCTTGGGCTTCTGAGGTGGTTTCTTTAGGGAATTAGATTGCCCAATCTTCCTTCTGAGGAGTGGATGGTGGCTTTGAACCACCAGCCTTCTGGTTAGCAGTCAAAAGCCTTAGGCACTACACCACCAGAGTTCATAGAGTTATAATTAGTATATGTCTTTCCTTGTATTGCGTAATATATTTTATTTGCAGAATTTGGTTACAGTGCTCCAGAAGCCAGTTCCAAATGATTCATGAAAACAGGAGCATGCAGATTGTGAGGGCCATTTCAGGGTGCTTAGGTGGAGCATATGGGACACAGCTCAAAGCATTGCAAAAATAGGTCCCAGGCTCCATTTTGTTTGGTCAAGAGAGGAATTTGTTAATTCACTCTCCTCCTCTCCTCAAGGCCAGTGGGGCCCTTCTTTAGAGTAGTTACAGCACATTAAAATGCTGAAAGCAGCGTCTTATCAGAGTATAGCACAGGTGTTGGTCAAAAGACACTGCCCAGGGCCCCTGTTAGCATGGGCCTGGTGCCATCCTGTCTGAGAACAAATACACAGCCCCCATCCCCACCTCCTCAAACCCAGGAATAAATATCCCTGGAAAGTGGAAGGGGTACAGCAGTTACTTGGACTTGGACCAGTCTGCCACTGCTGGGTCACTCACTGTCTGCAGATATATGTAAACTCCATCCCTGATCTTATACTATAAACTCCTTGCTTTATTCTACTCTTAGTTGCTTTATAATAAATTTCTTATGTCTCTGTGTAAGTTATGTCCAGGTAAGTTTTTCGGTCTTCTCATACCTACTCAAGAGGAAGTCTTCGCCTCCTGTGGTAATTCCTAGAACAGCCAAGAATGACAAATTGAAGAGGAATAACATCACATTCATCATAAAAAAAAAAAAAAAAAAATCAAGCTCTATCCTGAAGTAAGAAACTGTCAGTAATAGAATAATATTCATATGTCTAATAGGAGACTAATTAATTCTACCATTTTTCAAATTTATAGACCAAAGACCAAAGATGAATAAATTGAAGATTTTTACCAACTTCAGCAATCTGAAATTGACCAAAAATGCAATCAAGATGCATTGATAATTACTGGTGAATTGTATCCAAAAGTGGGAAACAAAGAAGAAATAGAGTTGGAAAATATGACCTTGGTGATAGAAAGGATACAGGAGATGGTATGATAGAATTTTGCAAAACAACAGCTTATTCATTCCAAATACCTTTTTTCAACAACATAATTGGTAACTATACACGAGGACTTCATCAGATGAAATACAAGGGAGTCAAATTGACTATGTTTGTGTAAAGAGATGATGGAGAAGCTCAATATCATTATTCAGAAAAAATCCAAGGCCCAATTCTCTAACAGATCTTCAATTGTTCATATGCAAGTTTAAGTTGAAGCTGAAGACAATTAAAACAAGCCCACAAGAGCCAAAATTTGACTGTGAGTTTTTGCCCCCTTAATTTAGAGACTATCTCAAGAATAGATTTGATGCATTGAACACCAGTGACCATAGACTAGACTACTTGTAGGATGATATCAAGAACATCATACATGAAAAAAGCAAAAGGTCATTTTAAAAGGCAGGAAGAAAGAAAAGACCAAAATGGATGTCAGAAGAGACTTTGAAACTTGCTGTTGAATGGAGAGTAGGTAAGAGAATGAAATAAATGTGAAGTGAAAGAGCTGAACAGGTTTCTAGCTCAAGAAGAAAAAGTAAAGTGTAATAATGAAATGTGCAAAGACCTGGAGTTAAAAAATCAAATGAGAAGAACACACTCAGCATTTCTGAAGCAAAGAACTTAAGAAAAAATTCAAGATTTGAGTTGAAATACTGGAACATTCTGCAGTCAAAATATTGAACAATGCAAGAAGCATCAAAAGAAGATGGAAAAAACACAGAGTTACTGTACTAAAAAGAATGGGTCGATGTTCAGCCATTTCAGGAGGTAGCATATGATCAAGAACTGATAGTATCAGAGGAAGAAGTCCAAGCTTCATTGAAAAAAAATGGCAATAAGCAAGTCTCCATGAAAATCCATTGAGATGTTTCAACAATTGGGTACAATGCTGAAAGTGTTCACACATTTATGTCAAGAAATTTGAAAGGGAGCTATGTGGACAAATGACTGAAAGAGATCAATATATGTGCCCATTCCAAATAAAGGTGATCCAGTAGAATGCAGAAATTGCTAAATAGTATCATTAACATCATATGCAAGTAAAATTTGGCTGAAAATAATTTTAAAATGCTTGCAGTACTCATAAATGGGGGACTGCCAGAAATTCAAACCAGATTTGAAAGAGTACGCAAAACAAGAGATATCATCACGGATGTCAGATGGATCCTGGGTGAAAACAGAAAATATAAGAAAGATATTTACTTGTTTTTTATTGACTATAGGGAGGCATTTGACAGTGTGGATCATAACAAATTATGGATGACATTGTGAACAGTGGGCATTCCAGAAGAATTAATTGTGCTAATGAGGAACCTCTGTGTAGACAAAAAGACAGAGATTTAACAGAGCCAGGGTATACTGCATGGTTTAAATTCAGGAAGGGTATGCATCAGGGTTGTATTCTTTCATTATACTTATTCAATATGTGTGCTGAGAAAATAATCCAAGAAACTGGACTATATGGATAAGAATGTGGCATCAGAATTGGAGGAAGACTCATTAACTGGTGATGCCTATGACACAACCTTGCTTCCTAAAAGTGGAGATAATTTGAAGCACTTACTGATGAAGATTGAATGCTACAATCTTCAATATGGATTACACCTCAACATAAAGAAAACAAAAATCCTCACAGCTGGACCTATAAGCAACATCATGATAAATGGAAATAAGATTGAAGCTGTCTAAGATTTCATTTTATTTGGATCCACAATCAATGCCCATGGAAGCAGTAGTCAAGAAATCAAATGATGTATTGCATTTGGGCAAATCTGCTGCAAAAGTCCTCTTCAATGTGTTGAAAAAGGAAAGATATCACTTTGAAGACTAAGGTGTGCGTGTAATTTCAGTAACTTCATATGACTTGAGAGCTGAACAATGAATAAGGAAGAAAGCATAAGAATAGGTGCATTTTAATTGTGATGTTGACAAAGAATATTGAATGTACCACGAATTACCAGAAGAACGAACAAATCTGTCTTGGTAGAAGTACTGTCAGAATGTTCCTTAGAATTGAGAATGGCCAGACTTTGTCCCTCTTATGCTGGTCATGGTATGAGGAGGGACGAGTTCTTGGAGAAGGATATTATGCTTGGTAAAGTAGAGGGCCAGTGAAAATTAGAAAGACCTTCAACAAGATGTATTGACATAGTGGCTGCAAAAATGCACTCAAATGGTCAATGACATGAGACAGATTATATATGAACTGCTGTATGGAAAGTGAATTTTCTCTGTAAATCTTCACCCAAATCACAATAAAAAAAAAAAAATGCACTCAAAGAGAGCAACAATTATGAAGATTGCACCAGACCAGGCAGTGTTTCATTCTATTGTATATAGGGTCCCCATGAGCCATGTCAGACTGGACGGCACCTACCAACAACAATAACAACAAAGATACAACATTCAAAAGACAAACAGCAAAGTTAAGAAGATATTTCATTTTTAGTAGTGATCTTAGATATGAGTGCTTAAAATGCCCATACAAAATGCAGAAAGTGACAGTGGATAAAATAAAATAATAAGAAAATGTGATCCTCCCTTTTGCCTACAAATATCACACCTTAGACATAGGATATAAACAGACTGAAAAAAGGATGGAAAAAAATAATTACTTACAACCAGTAACCATAAAAGAGGAGGGGTAGTTATACTGATATCAGGTAAAAGAGACTTTATATTAAATTCATCACAAGACATAAAGAAATACATTACATAATACTAAAAGGGTCAATCATCAAGAAAACATACCAATTCTAAATATTGATGCATCTAACATCAATGCCTCAAAATGCATATAGATAGATAGATAGCAAGAGAGATAGAGAGATGACAGATAGATATAGATATAGATATAGACAGATATAGACAGATGGATAGATATAGATTAATATGAAAGGAAAAATTGACAAATCCACAATAATGACCAAGGATTTCAGTATACCATTTTCAATTCTAGACAGAAAATCTAAAATAAGATTACTAAGGACATTGAGTACTTAAATAAAACCATGAGAATAGACCATGAGCAATTTTACAGGTGGCCTAGAAGGTAAGCCAGGTGCAGGGGTCTTTTGGAGAAGCTAAAGCTCCTAAATGGAGGCCTAGAATGAGAGCCAGGTGTGGGGTTTTCAGAAGCTTTATGGAAGGCCAGGAAGAGAGTGGAGAGGTGTGGAACAACTAAGGAAGTCAAATTTGTCCATCACTTTGTCATCCTGTGGTGGCTAGAGGCTATGACATCAGTGTTGCAAATGCCACAACGTTGCCCATGGTGGACAGGTTTCAGCAGAGCTTCCAGTCTAAGACAGACTCAGAAGGAAGAGACCATCCATTTCTCAAAGAATTGACTAATGAAAACTTTATGAATAATAGTGAAACACTCTTTGGTATATTACTGGAAAACTTTACAAACAGCCCTGAAACATTGATAGAGTGCTGTAAGATGAGCTCTTCAGGTCAGAAGGCATTCAAAATAAGATTGGGAAAGAGCTGTCTCCTCAGAGTAGACCCAACCTTAATGATATGGGCAGAGTAAAGCTTTTGGGACCTCCAATTACTGATGTGGCATGACTCAAAATGAGAAGAAAGAGCTGAAAACACCCATTTTAATATTTGGAACATGCAATGTATAAAGTATGAATGTAGAAAAACTGAAAGTTGTCAAAAAGAAATGGAACACACAAAGATCAGTATCCTAGGCATTAGTGAGTTGAAATGGACTGGTATTGGCCATTTTGAATCAGACAACCATATGATCTACTATTCCGGGAATGACAAATTGAAGAGGGATGGCATGGCATTCATCATCACAAAAGATGTTTCAAGATCTGTCTTGAAGTAAAATGCTGTCAGTTATGGGAAAATATCCATACATCTGCAAGGAAGGACAGTTAATACTACTATTATTCAAATTTATGCACCAACCACCAAAGACAAAGAGGAAGAAATTGAATATTTTTCCTAATTTTGCAGTCTGAAATTGCCCAAACATGCAATCAAGATGTGTTGATTATCACTGGTGATTGGCATGCAAAAGTTGGAAACAAGGAAGAATCAACAGTAGCTGGAAAATACAGTGTTGGTGATAGGAATGGTGCTGGAGATTGCATGATAGAATTTTGCAAGACCAAGGATTTATTCAATGCAAATACCTTTTTTGAACAACACAAATGGCAGCTATACATGTGGACTTCACAAGATGGAATACACAGGAAGAGCAACCATAAAAGAGCAGAAGTGACAATATTAATTTCTGATCAAATTGACTTTAAGACAAAAACCACCATACGAGACAAGAAAGGACATTATATAATGATTAAAGGATCAATTGAACATGAAGATATAATCATAATAAATATCTATAGACCTGATGAAAGAGCCTCAAAATTCATAAATCAGACTTGAGTTGAAAAGGCCAATAGATGACTCCACAGTCATAGAGGGAGATTTTAATATACCACTTTCAATGAAAGATAGAACAACGGGAAATAAATTCATTTAAAAACACAGAAGAGCTAAACAATTCAATCCACCAACTTGACCTTATAGACATTTACAGAGCACTTCACCCAACAACAGCACAATATACATTCTTCTCTAGTGCACATGGAATAATTTCCATGATAGGCCATATGTTAGGCCATAAAGCAAGCCTTAAGAAATTTGAAAACATTCAAATATTGCAGAGCATCTTCTCAGATCACAATGCTATCAAATTAGAAATCAACAATAGGAAGATAATGGAAAAAGAGCAAACACGTGGAAATTGAACAACACCCTCCTTAAGAAAGACTGTGTGAGAGAAGAAATAACACATAAAATTAAAAAATTCCATGGATCCAATGAGAATGAAAACATAACATATAAAATCTTTAGGACAGAGCAAAAGCAGTGATCAGAGGCCAATTTATAGAATAAATGCACACATCAAAAAATAATAAACACCACTGTGGAAAGCTGGGATTGGAGATACCATTTGAACCACCAATCCTATTACTAGGTAAATATCCTAGAGAAGTGAAAGCCAGGACAGGAACAGATATATGCACACCCATGTTCATCTCAGCACTATTACAATAGCAAAAAGATGGAAACAACCTATGGGCTCATCAACAGAAGAATGGATAACCAAACTATTGTACATACACATACCATGCAACACTAAAGAATAGTGTAAAATCAGGAAAACACCACATTACATGGATGAACTTGGAGGACATTATGCTGAGTTAAATAAGTCAATCACAGAAGGACAAACATAGTATTAGTTAATTTTTGTGGAGAGTCAAGGAAAGGTTTATATATGGAAGGAAACTTTCTTTGTTGGTTGCCAGGGGTGGGAGGAGAGGGGTGGGGAGGGAAGACTG
>NW_006921733.1:6214534-6216001 GCF_000298275.1 Orycteropus afer afer
AAAAGAAGGAAGAGCCAAAATCAACACTTTAAACCAATGTCTCCAACAACTAGGAAAAGAACAGCAAGAAAAGCCTACAGTCACCAAAAGAAAGGATAATAAAGATTCAAGCAGAAATCAGTGAAACAGAAAATAGAAAAATCAACAAGACTAGAAGTTGTTCTTTTTTTAAAAAAAAAAGATTAATAAAATTGGCAAACCACTTGCAAATTTAACAAAAGAAAAGAGGGAGAGAATACAACTAACACAAATACAAAGGAAATGGACAACATCACAATAGAATCAAGTGAAATTAAAAAAAAAAAGAAAGAAATCAGGATACTATGAAGAACTGTATGCCAACAAATTTGAAAATCTGGAAGAAAAGGACAGATTTCTAGAAATGCACTACTTACCTAAACTAACACAGACTGATGTGGAAAAGTTGAACAGAGCCATAGCAAAAGAGGAAATTGATCAGATCATACAAAATGTTACCCACAAAAAAAAGTCCTGGCCCAGACAGTTTCACCAGAGAATTCTACTAAACTTTCAGAGAAGAACTGTCACCAATCCTACTCAAACTATTCCAGAACATAGAAAAGGATGGAATCCTCCCAAATTCATTTTATAAAGCAAGCATAACCTTGATACCAAAACCAGGCAAAGACATCACTCAAAAGGAAAACTACTGACCAATATCACTCATGAATATAGATGCAAAAATCTTCAACAAAATCCTAGCTGAGATACTCCAATAATATATCAAGAAAATAATTCATTATGATCAAGTGGGGTTCATATCAGGTATGCAAGGATGGTTCAACATTAGAAAAACAGTCAATGTCCTCCAATACATTAATAAAACAAAGGAAAGAACTACATGATCATATCAATTGATGCAGAAAAGGCATTTGTTAAAATCCAATACAATTCTTGATCAAAACTCTTAGCAAAATAGGAATTGAAAGGACATTCCTCAACATAATAAATGGCATCTAGGTTGGCCAATCCTACTTCCGTAGTGATACTGCCTCAGAAACCCAAGGAGGCGTCGCTATGAGTCGGGGCTGACTCGATGGCATGTAACAACAACAACAACAGGCAAAACCAATAGCCAACATTATTCTCAATGGAGAAAGATTGAAAACCTTCACCTTGAGAACAGGAAGCAGACAATGCTGCCTTCTATCACCACTTTTATTCAACATTTTATTGGAAGTCCTAACCAGGGCAATAAGGAAAGAAAGGGAAATCAAAGCCATACAAATTGGTAAGGATTTGCTGATGATAATGATCCTATACCTAGACCCAAGAGACTTAGTGAAAAATCTGTTGGAACTAATTGAGAGGTTTAGCATCATGGCAAGATACAAGATCAACATCCAAAAATCAGTTAGATTCCTCTACACCAGCAAAGAGATTGCTGAAAAAGAAATAAGGAAATCAATACCATTTACAATAGCTACCAAAACAGAAAATAAAAAA
>NW_006921733.1:6216342-6222556 GCF_000298275.1 Orycteropus afer afer
AGATGGGGCAATCTACTTCCAAAGTGATACTGCCTTGGAAACCCAAGGAGGGGTCACTATGAGTCGGGTCTGACTTGACAGCACTAAACAACAAGCACAACATTAAAGAAGAAGAACAAAGTAGGAGGTCTCACACTGCTGTATCTCAAACATACAGTCACAGTACTCAAAACTGCCTGGTATTGGTATAATGACAGACATATAGACCAATGGAATAGAATTGAGAACCCAGAAATAGATCCATCAACCTATGGTCAGTTGATCTTTGACAGAAGGCCAAAATCCATTAAATGGGGAAGAGAATGTTTGTTTAATAAATGGTGCTGGCAAAACCGGTATCCATTTGCTGAAAAAATGAAACAAAATCTGTACCTCACAAAAACTACCTCCAGATGGATCAAAGACTTAAATCTGAAAATTAAAACTATAAAGTTCCTCAAGGGAAAACTAAGGTCCCTATATGGCATAAGTAAACTATTAATCATCACCCAAAAATGCACAAACAGCAGATGATAAACTAGATGAATGGGACCTTCTAAAAATTAAATTTTTATATGCTTCCAAAGCCTTCTTCAAAAGAGTCGAAAGAGAACCTACAGATTTGGAAAAAATATTCTTCAATGACAAGTATGACAACGGACTTATCTCTAGAATTTATAGAAAACTCCAATACTTCAACAACAAAAAGACAAATAATCCAATTAAAAAATGGACAGAAGACACGAATAGACACTTCACCAAGGAGGATATTCAGGTGGCCAACAAACATATGAAGAAATGTTCACAATCACTATGCATTAGAGAGATACAAATCAAAACAACAGTGAGATACCATCTTGCCCCAGCACTAGTAGCAAAGTTCAACAAGACAGAAAATAAGAAATGCTAGTGTGGATATGGAGAATTTGGGACTCTCATACACTGCTGGTGGGGCTGTCAAATGGTACAACCACTGTGGAAAGCAGTATGGAAATACCTTAAAAAGCTGGAATTAGAAATATCATTTGACCCATCCACTATATTACTAAGTATATATCCTAAAGAAGTGAGAGCCAGAATAAGAACAGATATATACACACCCATGTTCATCGCAGCACTATTTACAATAGCCAAAAGATGGAAACAATCTAGGTGTTCATCAACTGAAGAATGGATAACCAAACTATGGTATATACACACAACGAAATACTATGCAACCCTAAAGAAGCATGTAGAATCCGTAAAACACTGGATAACGTGGATGAACTTGGAGGCTATTATGCTGAATGAAATAAGTCAATCAGAGAAGACAAATATTGTATTAGTCCATTATTATAAAAAAGTCAAGGAAAGGTTTATATATGGAAGGAAATTTTCTTTATTGGTTACCAGGGGTAGGAGAAGTGAAGAGGGAACACTGCTAGATAGGTAGAGGCAAGTACTAATTTGTGTGAAGAGAAAGGCAATGTATCAAATGGGAGTGATCAACAAAGTGGGATTGAGGAAGAAGACAGAGAGGTGCATGGGAGGTACAGACAACAAAGATGAACCCTTCTGCACATATAGTACTGTGTTGTCAGTGAAGGCAACTCTTAGGTATGTCTGTGCAGGGAGAGCAGAGCATCTGCCAGGGATCCAGGTAAGGGAAGTGACCCAGGCCCCAACCCCACCAGCCAGGAAAACAGAGGAAAGTAAGCTAGATGGGATGACAGAACAAAGCAATAGCCAGGGATCCAGGTAAGGGGAAGACCCCAGGCCCCACCAACATCAGCCAGGAAAGTGGGGGGAAGAGAAACCAGAGGGGACAACAGAGCAGAGCAACATCCAGGGATCCAGGTAAGGGGAACTACCCAGACCCTACCCTCACCAGCCAGGAAAGCAGGGAAAAGAGAAGCCAGAGGGGATGACAGAGCAGAGCAGCACCCAGGCATCAAGGCAAGGGGAGCAACCAAGGCCCAACACCCATGAGCCAGGAAAGTGGGGGAAAGAGAAGCCAGAGGGGATGACAGAGCAGAGCAGAGCAGTGTCAGGCATCCAGATAAGGGGAAGGAGGAGAGTTTTCGAACAACTAAGCAAGACAAACTTGTCTGTCAGTTTGTCATACTATTGTGGCTTGAAAGTCTCTTGCTGTGAGACTCGAGGCTGTGTCACAGATGTTTTATGTGCCATCAAGGTTGCACATGGTGCACAGGTTTCAATGCAGCTTACAGACTGAGACAGACTAGGAAGAAAGAAGAGGCCATCCACTTCTCAAAGAATTGGCCAGGGAAAACCTTATGAATAGCAGAAAAACCATGTCTGATAAATTACTGCAGAACTTTAGGAATAGCCCAGAAGCTTTAACTGATACAGTGCAGGAGAACAAGCCCCTTAGGTCAGAAGGATTTCAAACTACTACTAGGAAAGAGTTGCATCATCAAAGTAGGACCAACCTTATTGATACAGATAAAGTAAAGATTTCAAGACTTCCATTTGCTGATGTGGCATGACTCAAATTGAGGAGAATCAGCTGCAAACATCCATTAACAATAGGAACATGGAATGTATGAAGTATGAAGGAAAATTGGAAGTTGTCAAAAATGAAATGGAACACATAGAGATTGATATGCTAGGCATTAGTGAACTGAAAGAGACCTGTTTTGGCCATTTTGAATCAGATAACCATATGATCTACTATGTCAGGAATGACAATTTGAAGAAGAATGGCATGGTATTCATCATCACAAAGGATGTTTCAAGATCTGTCCTGAAGTACAATGCAGTTAGTGATAGGATCATATCCATATGTCTACAAGGAAGACCTGTTAATAGGACTACTATTCAAATTTCTGCACCAACTACCAAAGACAAAGATGAGGAAATTGAAGATTTCTAGCAACTTCTGCAGTCTGAAATTGACCAAACATGCAATCAAGATGTGTTAATTATCTCTGGTGACTGGAATGGAAGGTTCTAAACAAAGGAGAATCACTGGTAGTTAGAAAATATGGCCTTTGTGACAGAAATAAAGCTGAATATCGCATGATAGAATTTTACAAGACCAATGACTTATTCATTGCTAATACCTTTTTCAAGAACACAAATGGAAGCTATACACATGGACCTCACCAGACGGAGTACACAGGAATCAGATTGACTACATCTGTGGCAAGAAGTGATGGAAAAGCTCAATTTCTTCAGCCAAAACAAGGCCAGCAGGTGATTGCAGAACAGACTGTCAACTGTTCATACTCAAGTTCAACTTGAAGTTTAAGGCAGTTAAAAAAAAGTCTACAGGAGACAAAATATGACCTGGAATCTATTCCTCCTGAATTTAAAGACTATCTAAAGAATAGATTTGATGCATTGAGCACCAATAACCAAAAACCAGAAGAATTGTGGAATGACATCAAGATTATCATCCATGAAGAAAGCAACAGGTCATGAAAAAGACAAGAAAAGAAGAAAAGACCAAAATGGATGTCAGATGAGACTCTGAAATTTGCCCTTGAGTGAAAAGTAGCTAAAGCCAATGGAAGAAATGACAAGATAAAAGAGCTGAACAGAGGATTTCAAACAGCAGTTTGAGCAGACAAAACCAATTACTAATGAAATGTGCAAAGATCTGGAGTTAGAAAACCAAGCATTTCTCAAGCTGAAAGAACTAATGAAAACATTTAAGCCTCGAGTTGCAATACTGAAAAATTCTATGGGCAAAATATTGAATGATGCAGGAAGCATAAAAAGAAAATGGAAGGAATACACAGAATCACTGTACCAAAAAGACCTGGTTGATCTTCATCAATTTTAGGAGGTGTCATATAATCAAGAACCAATGATATTGAAGGAAGAAGTTGAAGTTGCATTGAAGGAACTGGAGAAGAACAAGCCTCCAGGAATTGAAGGAATTCCCATTGAGATGGGAATTGAGATGAGATGCCCCACTGGAAGCACTCACTTGGTTATATTAAGAGATTTGGAATTACCTGGCCAACTGACTAGAAGAGATCCATATTTGTGCCCATTCCAAAGAGGGGTGATCTCACAGAATGTGGAAATTATAAAACAATGTCATTAATATCACATGCAAGTAAAATCTTACTGAAGATAATTGAAAAATGGTTGCAGCAGTATATGGACAGAAAACTTCCAGATGTGCAGGCAGGATTCAGAAGAGGAGGTGGAATGAGGGATATCATTGCTGATGTCAGATGGATATTGGCAGAAAGCAAAGAATACCAGAAAGATGTTTACTTGTGTTTTATTGACTATGCAAAAGCATCTTATTGTTTGGATCATAACAAATTGTGCATAATATTGAGAATAATGGGAATTCCAGAACACTTAATTGTACTCACGAGGAACCTGTGCATAGACCAGGATTCAGAAGAGGAGGTGGAATGAGGGATATCATTGCTGATGTCAGGTGGATCTTGGCTCAAATAATATCAGAAATAATTTCACCAATGTTTTATTGACTATGCAAAAGCATTTGATTGTGTGGATCATAAAAAATTGTGCATAACATTGAGAAGAATTGGAATTCCAGAACACTTAATTGTACTCATGAGGAATCAATACATAGACCAGGAAGCTGTCATTCAAACAGAACAAGGGGACACTGCATGGTTTAAAATCAAGAACTGAGTGTGTCAGGGTTGTATCCTTTCACCATACTTATTCAATCTATATGCTGAGTTAATAATCCGAGAAGCTGGACTATATGAAAAAGAACATGGCATCAGAACTGGAGGAAGGCTCATTAACAACCAGAGATATACTGACAACACAATTTTGCTTGCTGAATTTGAGGATGTCTTAAAGCACTTACTGATGAAGATTGAAGACTATAGTCTACAGTATGGATTACATTACATAAAGAAAACAAAAATTCTCACAACTGGACCTCTAAGCAGCATCACAATGAATGGAGAAAAGATGGAAGTTGTCAAAGATTTACATTGATTGATTCTACAATCAACACCAATGGAGGCAGCAAGCAGGACATCAAACGATGTATAAGCACTGGACAAGTCGGCTGCAAGGGACCTCTTTCAAGTGCTGAGGAGCAAAGATGTCTCCTCTAGGATTTTGCTCCTGACACAAGCCATGATATTTTCAATCGTCACATATGCATGTGAGACCTGGACAATGAATAAAGAAGACCGAAGAAGAATTGATGGTTTTGAGATGTGGTGCTGGAGAAGAATGCTGAAAGTACCATGGACTGCTGAAAAAACTAACAAATCTGTCCTGGAAGAAGTGCAGCCAGAATGTTCCTTGGAAGAGAGAATGACCAGACTTCATCTCACCTATTTTGGTCATGTTGTCAGAAGGGACCATTCCCTGGAGAAGGATGTCATGCTTGGTAAGGTGGAGGGCTGACGAATGAGGGGAAGGCCATCAATGAGATGGATTGACACAGTGGCTGCCGCAATGGGTCCAAGTATGGCAGAGATCACAGAGCTGGCACAGGACTGGGCATTGTTTCATTCTGCTGTGCATTGGGTTGCTATGGTTTGGAGATGACTGCACAGCAATCTAACAACAACAGGGGGGACTGTGCCCAAGTCCAGGTATAGGGCTGGTGAACAATATTTCTACAAGTATATTGGTATGTTCTGTAAGAATTTCCAGGCATATAGTGGAGCTGCCAAGAGATTTGGAAGACAGCTACCTGGCCAACTGACTGAACGAGATCCATATTTGTACCCATTCCAAAGAAAGGTGATCCCACAGAATGTGGAAATTATCGAACAATATCATTAATATCACACAGTAAGATCTTACTGAAGATAATTTAAAAACGGTTGCAGCAGTATATTGACAGAGAACTTGCAGAGGTGCAAGCTGGATTCAGAAGAGGACGTGGAACAAGGAATATCATAGCTGCTGTCAGATGGATCTTGGCTCAAGGCAAAGAATATCAGAAATATGTTTATTTGTGCTTTATTAACTATGCAAAGGTATTTGATTGTGTGGATCATGACAAATTATGGATAACATTGAGAAGAATGGGAATTCCCGAACACTTGATTGTACTCAAGAGGAACCTGTACATTGACCAGAAGGCTGTCGTTTGAATGGAACAAGGGGACATTACAAGGTTTAAAATCAAGAAGGAAATGTGTCAGGGTTGTATCCTTTACCCATACTTATTCAATCTATATGCTGAGCAAATAATCCGAGAAGCTGGACTATGTGAAGAGAAACGTGGCATCAGGATGGGAGGAAGAATCATTAACAACCTGACATA
>NW_006921733.1:6237761-6238379 GCF_000298275.1 Orycteropus afer afer
TGTGGTTTTTGTGTTATGTCATCTTGTGTATTAGTGGTCAGTTGTTATTTGCTATTTTTGGTTCTCTGTTCAAAGGACTCCCTTTAGCATCTCTTGTAAGTTTGGCCTGGTTTTAACAAATTCCCTTAGTTTCTACTTATCTGGAAATCTCCTAATTTCACCATCATATTTGAGGCACGACTTTGCCGGATATATAATTCTTGGTTGAAAATTTTTCTCTTCCGGGGTTTTATATATACCATCCCATTGTCTTCTCACTTGCATGGTTTCTGCTGACAAATCAGAGCTTATTCTTACAGGCTGTCCTTTGTAGGTGACTTTTTGTTTTTCCCGTGCTGCTTTCAGGATTCTGTCTTTGTCTTTGGTTTTGGAGAGTTTGATGATGAAGTGTCCTGGTGATTTTCTTTTGGGGTCTATCCTGCATGGGGTTCATTGGACTTCCTGAATGCATATAGTCTCATCTTTCATCATATCAGGGAAGTTCTCCTCCAGCAAATCTTGGACAATTTTCTCAGTGGTTTTGTTTTTCTCTTCCTCTTCTGAAATTCCAATGACATGTAAGTTATTCCTTTTGATGGTATCCCACATGAACCTTAGGCTTTCTTCATTTTGTTTTGA
>NW_006921733.1:6238479-6243444 GCF_000298275.1 Orycteropus afer afer
AGAGCAATGTGGAACAAAACTCAAAATCATTTGGGAAAAAAAAAAAAAGAAAGGGACCGTGTTCGCTGGTCTGATAGAGCCTGATGGAACCACTGAGACTATGGCCTCTTGCTGCCCTTGAGGTCTGGAATTGAACCCATGCCTGTGGCTTCCAGCCAAACAGAAGACAAGCATATGAGGTAAACATTTATACTAGGTAGATACACTCCTTGGAGAGAACAGTCATGGGAGAATAGGACTGAGTATGCACAGGGCCATAGCTCAGGGGGCAGAATTGCATGGAGGAAAGGACACAGGGAAGAGATAACTATGGGGAAGAAGTGGAAGGAGAGCTGTTGCATTGTGGTAAATTATAGTCAGTGTTGTGAGAGAAAGTGTATGTGAACTGCTGTATGGAAACTAAATTTGCTCTGTAAACTTTTCACCCAAATCACAATAAAAAATTAAAAAAATAAATAAAAGAAGAAGGAGGAGAAGAATTAACTCTTCTTCTATCTGCCTTATTCACCCTGTGCTTTCACATGCACAGAAAATGACTGAAAATACCATGGCTTGGGTCATGCACACCTTAGTCTTCAGAGTGACATATTTGCTCTTCAGCACTTTAAAGAGACCTCTTGCAGCAGATTTGCCCAGTGCCCTCTGATTTCTTGACTGCTTACTCCCATGGATTTCAATTGTGAATAAAGTAATATGAAATCTTTGACAACTGCAATCTTTTCTCCATTTAACATGATCCTGCTTATTGGGACTGTTGTGAGAATTTTGATTTTCTTTATGTTGAGGCATAATCCATACTGAAGCCCATAATCTTTAGTCTTCATCAGTAAGTGCTTCAAGTCATCTTCACTTTCAGCTAGCAAGGTTCTGTCATCTGCACATAGATAGCTGTTAATGATTCTTCCTCCTATTCTGATGTCATGTTCTTCTTCATATAATACGGCTTCTCAGATTATTTGCCCAGCATACAGATTAATAAATATGGTGAAAAGATACAACCCTGATCCACACCCTTCCTGATGTTAAATCATTCAGTCTCCTTGTTTGTTCTACCGACTGCTTCCTGGTCTATGTATAGGTTCCTCATTAACACAATTAAGCGTCTTGTAATTCCAAAATGTGATCCAAAATGTGTTATGATCTAAACAGTCAAGTGCTTTTGCATTATCAATAAAACAGGTAAACATCTTCCTGGTATCCTTTGCTTTCAGCCAAGATCCATCTAACGTCAGCAATGATATCACTCATTCCATGTCCTCTTCTAAGTCCAGTTTGCATTCTGAAGTTCCCTGTCAATATATTGATGCAACTGTTTTTGAATTATCTTCAGCCAAATTTTACTTGCATGTGATATTAATAACATTGTTAGATAATATCCACATTCTGTTCAATCACCTTTCTTTGGAAAGGGTAAAAATATGGATCTATTCCAGCCAGTTGCCCAGGCAGCTATCTTCCAAATTTCTTGGCATAAAGGAGTAAGTGCCTCCAGTACAGCAACCATTTGTTGAAACATCTCCATGGGTATTCTATCAATTCCTGGAGCCTTGTTTTTCACCAATTCCTTCAGTGTAGCTTTGACTTCTTCCTTCAATAACATTGATTTTTGATCATATCCCACCTCCTGAAATAGATGAACATCGATCAATTATTTGTTGTTCAATGACTTTGTGTATTCCTTCCATCTTCTTTTGATGCTTTCTGCATCATTCAATATTTGGCCCATAGAATCTTTCAATATTGCAACTCGAGGCTTAAATTTTTTCTTCAGTTCTTTCAGCTTGAGAAATGCTGTATATTCTTCCCTTTTGGTTTTCTAATTCCTGGCCTTTGCACATTACATTATAATAATTGACTTTGTCTTCTTGAGCTGCTCTTTGAAATCTTTTATTCAGCTCTTTTATTTTGTTAATTTCTTCCATTTTCGTTAGCTAGTCTCCATTCAAGACCAAGTTTCAGAGTCTCTTCTGACATACATTTTGGTCTTTTCTTCCTTTCCTGTCTTTTTAATTGCCTTTTACTTTCTTTGTGGATGATGCTTTGATGTCTTCCCATAATTAATCCAGTTTTCTTTCACTGGTGTTCAATGTGTCAAATCTTTCCTTCAGATGCTCTCTAAATTCAGGTGGCATATAATCAAGGTCATATTTTGGCTCTGTGGACTTGTTTTAATTATCTTCAGTTTCTAGTTGAACTTGCATATAAGCAATTGATGGAAGACATCAAATAATAAATTTTTAAAAAAGATGATGAAAATGAAAACACAATATATCAAAACATTTAGGACACAACAAAAGCACTACTCAAAGGGGAAATTAATGGAAATAAATGCCTACATTAAAAACAGAATAAACAGCCATAATCAATAACTTAAACAGACCACTTGAACAAATTGAAAAGAAGAAAAGAGAACCAAAGCTACTGGAAAAAATAAATATCAGAGCAGAAGTAAATGAAATAAAAAACAGGAAAGCAATATAAAGAATCAACAAATCCAGTAATTGGTTATTTGAAAGGATCAGTAAAATAGAAAAACCACTGGCTAGACTGACTAAAGAAAAAATGAGAAGAGGCAAATAACCAAAGGCCAACATTACTGTCAATGGAGAAAGACTAAAAACCTTCTTCTTGAGAAAGAGAGTGAGACAAGGATGCTCATTATCACCAGTCTTCAATACTGTCCTGGAAGTCTTAGCCAAAGGAATAAGTCAAGAGAGAAAGAAATGGTAACCAAATAGGAAAGGAAGCAGTAAAGCTATCTCTATTAGCAGATGACATGAGCCTATTTTTAAAGACCCTAAATATGACACAAGAAAATTGGTGAAACTAATAGAAGAATTCAGCATCATTGCAGGGTACAAGAACAATGTGCAAAATCAGACAGTTTCCTTTACACTAAGGAGTATTTTGAAAAAGAAATCAAGACAACAATACCATTTACTGTAGCCCAAAAGCTTTACTCTGTCTATGTTATTAAGGTCGATTGTACTCGGATGAGGCAGCCCTTCCCCAGCTGTATTTTGAGTGTCTTCTGATCGGAAGGGCTCATCTTCCAGCACTGTGTCTGACAATGGTTCTGGGATGTTCTTAAAGTTGTCCAGTAATATATCAGACAATGTTTCACTGCTATTCATAATGTTTTCACTGGCCAATTCTTTAAGAAGTGGATGGCCTCTTCCTTCCTCAGAGTTGGTCTCAGTCTGGAAGCTCTGCTGAAACCTGTCCACCACTGACAACCCTGCTGACATTTAAAACACAAGTGTCACAGTCTCCTGCCTCACAGCAACACATCAGCTACCACAGTAAGACAAACTGAAAGACAAATTTATCTCTCTTAACTGTTCCAAACTGCTCCTGTCACTTCCTGGTCTTCCCCCTACACGTCCTGGCCATCCACCTGGCTCCTGCTTCCTGCCTGGGGCTCTCACCTTACCTGTTCTGTTTCTATGGACCCGGCTCCTGCTTCCTGCCTGGGACTCTCCCCTAACCTGTTCTGGCATAGGTATACCAGGAATGAGTTTTTAGTTATTGATATATATCTATGAATTTCAACTGCTAAGAGTATATGCCTTGTCCACAAATTTGGGCAAAAATAAATATTACTACATGAGAATAAAAAAGGCCCATATAAATAGATGAACTTTCCATTATTAAGAAGACTTAATAGAATGAAAATATCAATATGACCTAAAGTGATCTACTGATACAATGCAATCTTGATACAAATCCAGCAACATTCTTTATTGAACTAGAAAAACTAATGACCAACTTAATATGTAAAAGAAAGGAACCCCAAGTTGATGAAGCTGTATTGAAAAAGAAGAAAACAGGTGGCATCACACTCTCCAACATCAAAACATACTATTTAGCCAGTGTAATAGATACAACCTGTTATTGATTCAACAATAAACAAAAACACCAGTGGAATAGAATTGAGACCTCATAAACAAATCCATCCATTTTTGGACAACTGATTTTTGACAAGTGTCAAAGTCCATTAAATGAGGAGAAACAGTCTTCATTTATTTTTTCTGTTACTTTTATGGTACCTGGTGCCTTTTTTTTTTTTAAGCTTCTCAATCATCATCTGCAAAGAAAATATCCTAGAATAACATATTTAAAATTACATCATTAAAATAACATCATTAAAAACAGCTCTGATGTAGCATTATTACATAACATAAAGAAAGTACAAGATATTTTATATTCACAGTTATGATAAAATACAACCCTACAACTGGGCTACCCTACCATAGTTCTTTACTTCTGAGGCAAGAGAGCCATGACTTTGTACAGAAAGGATGTGTGACCTGAATATGTTTTTTCTCCAGAGATTGGTTACCTGAGTAAAGGGCCATGGGTTCCTTTGGGAAGACTAGGGGTGTTATTACTGTATATTCTTGCCATGGTATCATAGGGTCCTTCCTTATGGGGATCTAACCTCTCATTCAGTCAGTGTGTTGCAGATTTAAGATTCTAGAATCAATATGAAGTACATATCTGAAAATAAGATAGATATAAGTTTTTACTAAGTATTTAACTTTAGAGAATGGATAGAATATATTTTAAAAAAATATATTGTGATTTAGGTGAAAGTTGATATAGCAAATTCACTTCCCATACAGCAGTTCATGCATATTTTGTTTCATGACTTTGACTACAATTCCCCACAATGTAACACCTCTCTTTCTACTTCTTCCCTGTAGTCACCTCTTCCCTGGGTCCTTCTTTCCTATGAATTCTTGTCTACCAAGTTATCTCCCTGTCCAAGAACTGCCCTTCTGTTCTCCCATGATTGATCACTCTAAAGAATATATCTACCTGATGTAAATTTTCACCCTATATGCCTGTCTATTGTTTGTCTGAAAACTACAGAAGTGAGTTCATTTCCAGACCTGAAGGGTAACTAGGGGACATAATCTCGGGGGTCTCACCAGACTCTATCAGACCAGTAAAACTGATCTT
>NW_006921733.1:6248403-6254876 GCF_000298275.1 Orycteropus afer afer
GCACAGTCCTCCATGCAGTCCCTGGCTAACAGAGTGATTTTTAGGTTAATTCTTAGGTCCTACCACCACTTGGGGGTCTCCAAGCTATCTGTGCCATCAGGATAGCTCAAGATCGCTGCCAGACCGCAGCTCCGTATGTCTCCCTTTTTGGTATTTTCATGCAAATTCTTCTGCTGGTTGGGGTTTACTCCACTTCTATATCCTTCCCTTCAAGGCTCAGGGATCCAGGATTATCTTTGGTGTCTGTATTAATTGGTTTTCCTTTATTTTTGTTGAAGAGGGTCTGTGCAGTCTTTCTGTCTAGCCCACCATCTTGCTGGAACTCCCCTATATAGGCTTTTAAACATAGATTTGGAGTCTAGAAGAGCCTGCTGAGATTCCCACTTCTCACTGTGTTTTACCCTGGCAAGCATCAATATTGACTGATGAAGAAGATGAAGTAGAAACAAACCACAGCCACCAAAATCCCTCTAAATTGATGAGACCTGTGGGTCTTTTTGAGAGTAGGATCCTCAGCAGGTCTATGAATATAGATACATCTTACTTCTTCATTCCTGACTGTGATGTATCTTTTGCCTAGATGCTAATATTATACATTCCCTTATCAGTAACCTTAACACAGTAACCCAACTTAATTTTGTCTTTTTATAGTATATAATTTGAACCCACTTACTTATGTCTATGTTTAATTAAATAAAACTTATCACCATACCTAATAAAAACTTGTAAATAAATGAAAACCCTTCCATAAATAGATTTGTATATTAGAAAGCAATTTCTTTAATAAGCATCAAAGTTTGTTTAGAAAAAAAAAAAGCAAGATTTCATTTTGCAGATGAGCACATTGAAGGGTAGGAGTGTAAAAAGATTAGTTCCAAATAATTTTGACAGAATTGGACATAGGACCTGGATCTCAAGTGTCTTGTACAGAATCTTAAGGAATTATAATGATTTATAATGATATGTAACAATCATTTGACATTTCCAACTTGATCATATTTTATTTCATATGTACTCCTTATACACACTCAGTTTCCATATGCTTGGGACTTTAATAAACTATGATACTATTCAAGTTAGTGCCCTACAATGTTCTAAGTTTTATGCAGATTCATAATTAATAAAGGATCAATTGTCAAAGTAAGCTCTGGTTTACATATTTAATGTAACTTGTTCACTGTTGTGGCATCAAAACAATAAATTTGAAATAATTCTGGATGTAAATATTGGAATATAGAGTTGAATTCATTCATCAATTCATGTATCCACTCTTTGTTTCATGAACTGAAATGAATAGATTTATTTTATATTTTGAGTACACAAGATTGAAAAAGCATAGACCCATCACAAAAAATTTCAGTTTAGCTGCTTAACATAAATGTCAATAAGTTAAGGGTTTTGTTCAGTTTTCAGGAATCCGGGTGATGCAATGGTTATGCATTTGGCTGTAAATTCCACAGGAGAAAGACCCAACAATCTGCTTACTTACGGATTAAAACCAAAAAGCCAAACCCACTGCCTTTGAGTCAATTATGACTCATAGCAACCCTCACTGGGTTTCCAAGGCAGTAAATATTTACCAAAGTAGAGTGCTTCATATTCCTTCCTCAGAGCAGTTGGTAGGTTTGAACCCCCAACATTCTAGTTAGCAGTCAACTACCTTAGGCACTGCTCTCAGATTATAGCTGTGGTAATTCAGTTTGTGTGTCAACTTGGCTGGGCCTGGTTGAATGGCTGGGCAGCTGGATGTGTTATTCTCTATGATGAGACTGGTAATCAGCTCCATGGTGGAATCTACTGTGAGCAGCTGATTAGCTGCCTTAGGGAATGTGGTCTGCCCCCTGTATATAAGCAGAAGCCTTGTGGAATGGTCTCTAGCTTATGGCATGCTTGGATCCTGCATGTAGCTGTGTCTTTGTTTAGCAGCCTGCCATGTTCTGCTGACATTGGAACTTAATGTGCTTAAATTAGTGGCCTGCCATGTGGTTTGGTAACATTGGGATTGTGTCATTTTATTGGTTGACCTTGGTTTTTCAGCCTCAGCAGCCAGTAGCTTCCTGAGTGAAAAAATGTCTCTAGCTTCAGTGGGCTGGGAGCAAGAGGCAGAGCTGAAGCCCAAAGTCAAGGGGCTTTCACACAGCCCCTAGAGCCTGGCACTTTGAACTCAGACTGAAAGCCTCCAAACGGTAAGAGAATAAACTCCTATTTGTTAAGGCCATCCCATTTGTAGTATATTCCTGTTGGAGTGACACTAGGTAACCAGAACAATAGCCAAGAAAATCTATGGGGTATTTTTATTCTGTCACATCAGGTCACTATGAATTGCAATCAGTTCGATGCCATCCAACAATACATTGAACAATACAGCCAACAATACATGTAATAGGCAGGTGGAATATACCCAATGATACCTGTAACAGGCAGACTAGAATTCTTCAGAAAGAAAAGAAGGGAAAGGTGGGAGGTGTGTATTTCAATTTAGGCATAGCTGCCATGTAGGCAATCACTGAATGCCTGAAGGTGACTAAACAGACATTCTATCATAGATTAAATTATGTCTCCCAAAAATATGTGTCATCTTCACTGGCCATAATTAGCAGTGGTTTGGCAGCAATGTATTGATGTAACTTGACAGTTACATAATTATATACTCAAACTCATGATGTGATCTGATGTGATCAGCCAACAAGCTGTAAGGGGATTAGAATGAGATACAACAACTTTAATGACATCACAGCCCTAATCAAATGTAGGGTGAGTTTCTCTGAAGTATGGTCTGCATCATCTTTTATTTTAGAAGAGATAAAAGGAGAAAGAGGCGTGAATAGAGGAGGGACCTGATTACAACCAAGAAAGAATAGCTAGGAGCAAAACATGTCCATTGGACCTGGAGTCCCAGTGTTGAGAACTTCCTAGACCCAGGGGAAGATTGATGTCAAGATACATGGAGATCTCCAAGGAATCCTTGGTCCACAGATGTTGAAAGGAGAAAAGGATTTTCTCCCACAGCTGACACAGAGAGAAGGCTTTCCCCTAGAGCTGACACCCAGAATGCAGACATCTGGCTTCCTAAATGGTGCAATAATAATTTTTGTTGTTGTTGTTGTTAAAACCAACCACTTGTGGTATGTGTTATATATGTGCACTAGATAACTTACACATACTCTGAAGAGAAGGGCACAGGCTAAGAAGCAGCATGAGAAATGCACATGATAAGTCAATCAGGGAGAACCAGGAGAGTTTGCTACAATGGAGAACAAGATCCAAGGGGGAAAAAAAAAACATGATATCACAGAAGACCAGCAGTCTGGTGGGAGAAGGGAGTGTAGGAGAGCCTTTAGGGAACAAATTGGTTCAAACAGCTGGGAAGAAAACCAGTGCAATTGAGCAAGACCCTAGAGACAAAACACTTATCTTCCCATCTTCCCACAACTTCTGTTATCAAATGCCTTGATATTATCACCACTGTTACTCTTGTTTGTATTTTTACCTAGCCCCCTAACCTGCTCTTCCTATTTACATTCTTGCCCATGATAACTATCACTGCTCTCAAATACTTGACAACAAATCTTCAGCATGTCATTTGGTCCTCTCTCTTCCTGACATATCAATTTCAAAGTTCAGCGATTCTTTTCCAGTGTCTCTCACTTGGTCTTTTCTGTGTGCAACTAAGACCATTGATCTGGGTCCTCACAGCCTCCTTGTGAGTCCCTCTGTACAAATCCTTCTCCTACATTCTTGCCAACATTCTGCCTTCTTCTAAATCCCAACTCCAATCTTTTCATTTCCAAGCTCAGCAGCCCTCAGTGAGTCCTTGTGAACAGAGGACAAAACTTGACCACCTTAATTTAGTACCCAAAACCCCCTTCAATATGACTTAGCAAGCCCCTTTTCCTTCACCTCATCTGTGTGTTAGCCTCACATTTAACCTCAGCTTCCAGCCCCCTGAGCTATTACTCATGCTTTTTCTTCTGCCTGGAGGAGCCTGCCCCCAGCATCTGCCTGCTCCAAAAACCTCTCCTCAGTATCACCTCCTCAGGAGCTCCTCTGACACCACTGATTGTGGTCCTCACTTCTTTCAACTGTCTCGGCAACCTGTGCCCCCTTCCTTCTCTTCTTTGCATGATTATAATCTGTGTGCTTGCTTTGTGTCCCCAGAAGACTGCAGGTTCATTGGAAGGACAGAGTCAGCACAGAAGTCTGCATATGGTAAATGTCTGGTAAATACTGGCTGAGGTGGATTAATACAAACAAAGAAACAGTTCAAATATCAGTGTGGCTGTCTGTCCTTTCACTTTCATCAAAATATAAACACCAAAAGATGCAAATATAACAATTGAAATTGGAAACTGGGATACTGACCTCAAGTTGGACTACTTGGCCATGATTAAAGAAGGAGGAGGGAAGGCCAATTTGAGAGGGAGGAAGAAGGACCCCTTGGGCCAATTGTAAGGAGACTTGCCCCAACTACTGACACAGATGGGAGAAAAGGTCATTGTTTTGACTTCCTAGGACTTCACACATTACAAGTTACAATTTTAAAGAAATGTTATTTGCCTATTAAAACAAGGTGCTCTTTTTAATCATCATATAATTTTGATGATACTTTCTCTTAATATAAACATCCAGAACATCCAGAAAATGAATTTAATTGAAAAACAAGGCACAATTTATGACAGGGAAGGAAATAAATTCTTTAGCAACTTTACCAAGCATGTAAAAGTAAGCTTTCTCCCTTTATATTTTAATAATTAAGGTGAAACCAACTTTTGGACAAGACTTTATTTCACTTACACATCAGTGGAATTTTTGAGTGATTTATCTGTCCCCTTGTCTAGGTTGTAGAAAAGGTCCACTTTTTGTCATATTGCCTGAAAGACTGTTCCAAGAAAGAACAGTGTTTTCCACAAGGAGGAGGCCTGGAGGTGCCATGCCAGCCACCCAGGGGCACCCTTGGCACATGAGGTAGACTGAAGCCTCCTGCTCCCTCCTCAACAGAATCACTCTAAACCCCAGACTAGGTGTCTCATCAAACCAGTGCCCATGCCATGGTTCCTTCTAGGAGGGAGGATGCGTATGGAGGGCAGATGAGAAACAAGAGTTGTTTGTGCAAGATTGTGGTCTCAAGTCCCTGCACCTCCTGCTGTGGTGAGCCTGTGGTGACTACTCACAGGGCCAGGGGAAAGGCTACCATGAATAAATAAAAATATCTGTGAAGGCCCCTGTACTAAGTCTGCAAGCTGGAGAGAATGGAGGTCAGCCAGGCAAAGGCCTTCCATACACCCCACCTTGTGGAGTTTAGCACCCTGGTCAAGCTCTTTTGTCCTCTAAGTCATGGTTTCCTGCCTATGAAACTAGGGTTCCCTCCTTCATGTTGTATGGATTAAATAAAACCATCACAATAAAGGGTCACAGGCTTGCATGCATAGACAGAGTCAGTACAAAGTCACTATATGGAAGAATTCCTCTCAAAACACAGCCTAAGATGTGAAAAGAAATATCCTATCAACAAGACCAAATGCAGAATTTGCAGGGCCCAGTGAAAGATGAAAATGCAGAGCCCTTTGTTCAGAAGTTATTCAGAATTTCAAGATGGCAACAACAGAGCATTCAATCCAACAATGGTCCTTCTGAGTCCAAGTTAGAGTCAGCCTGCAATCATTTTTTTTTTTTTTCTGTAAATAAATATATAATTAATTAAAATCTCAATCTTGAGAAACAGGAAGAAATTCAATCTGTTATTTGGAAGGCCCCACCTGCCCCTACTCCCCATTTCCAATCCCTAACTCCTCACTCCCCACCAGCCCCTACTCTCATCCCACACAGCACATCCATCGCCACCCTACACTCCACACCGCTACCTCCTAGACCCCACCCAGCATTCCCAATGCAAGTTTATGACAAGTGGTCAGATAATTGTGCTCCCTCACACAGCAATGCCCACGGCCTCTGTCTGCAGGGTCACTTCAAGACCATAGTTCTATAGAGGAACCCTGGACTTGGACTCAAGATTTCAGGCCTATTCCCACAGGGACACAGGGACAGAAGGCTTCTTACTTGTGGGAACAGAAGGTTGTTTCCCCATCCTTTCAGCTGCCCCTTTGTGACTCTCAAGTTCTAACAGAATTCTTCCCCAACAGCAAAAACTTCCTTCTTCCCTTAAAGTAGAAAGGGTTCAGCCTTCAAATCCCCTCTTGGCCTGAGGGGACTTGTTTAAATTTCTGTCTCTGAACAGCAAAGGAAGGAAAGAAAACCAAAACAGAGATGTTTGTATATTAAAACAGCCTGGAAGTCCACTAGGACTCCAGTTCCTTAAACCTCCTAGGCAATGTCTGTTGTCCTCCCTTTTCATGAGATATTCTGACATCTAATGTCAGGCTGGGAGCTCTGGTAGCATAGTGGCTAAGGCACTTGACTGCTAACCAGAAGGCTGGCAGTTCAAACCCACCAGCCACTCCTCGGAAGGAAGGTTG
>NW_006921733.1:6254976-6256760 GCF_000298275.1 Orycteropus afer afer
TACAGAAGTGAGTTCATTTCCAGACCTGAAGGGTAACTAGGGGACATAATCTCGGGGGTCTCACCAGACTCTATCAGACCAGTAAAACTGATCTTTTTTTTTTTTTTTTTTTTTTTTATGATTTTGAGTTTTGTTCCACATTATTCTCCCACTCTATCCAGGATCTCCTGCACAGATGCCTTTCCAAGTGGTTGCCAGTGGTAGCTGGGCACCATCTCATTCTTCTGGTCTCATGGTCACATAGGCTGAGGTTTGCATGGTCCACTAGTTCTTTGGACTAATTGTTTCCAAGTGTCTTTGGTTTCTTCATTCTTCTTTGATCTGAATGAGAGACTTATTGTTTCACACATATGGCCTTTTGCAAGCTTCTCAGACCCCAGTCACTACTCACAAAAGTAGGATGTAGAACAATGTTGTATATTGATAGAATATATTTAAAAAGAACTTAGAACATTTTCTTTTTCAGAGAAATCCCAACATAAAGAATAAAAACTGATGCTATTTTTATTCTTTTTATATGCTCTAAGTAGAGATTTAAAAGTCTATGTATATATGCACACAGCCATTTTGTGTGTATATGTATGTGCAAAATTTCAATATACATAATTTTTTTTGTTATATCAAGTATCCACTGTCTATGTGGAAAATATACCTGTTTCCTTATCCTTAAGTGAGAATTCTTATTATCCAACTGCAAGTCTGAAAAGTCCAGGACCTAATCCAAGTACTCCACTTCAGCCCACTGGCATATGGAATGTTCCCATCTGAAAGGAGACCCATTTCAATCTCAATAAAAGCATTTCTTCTTCCCTTCCTCAGACATATAACCAAAAAGGGGAATATCCTCCTAAGTATTAAAACTACAAAGCTGCAGACATTTCAAGGTATATATGAGTGTGTGTGTGTGTTATGAGATACATTTTTTAAATAAATGCTCCTATTTCCTCAGATGTATATAAATTTCTAAGTACGTACCTTCACTTTTTATACAACCAATTTGAAGACTTTAAGTAATACTTGACCAATGTTGTTGTTGTTATGTGCCGTCGAGTCGGCCCCGACTCATAGCGACCCCTCCTTGGGTTTTCAAGGCAGTATCACTACGGAAGTAGGATTGCCCAACCTTCCTTCCGAGGAGTGGCTGGTGGGTTTGAACCGCCGCTGTCTGGTTAGCAGGCAAGTGACTTAGCCACTATGCTACCAGAGCTCCTGACCAATGGCTGTTGAAATTCAGGAGCTGAGGCAGAGAGGAAAGGGAACTGTTTAATGGGTACAGGACTTCCTTTTGAAGCAAAAATGTTTTGGAACTAGAAGTGATGGCTGCAAAATTGTGAATATACTAAATACCACTGACTTGTTTATTTTAAAATGCTTAATTTCGTGTTATGTGAATTTCCCCACAATACAATAAACATTAATGAGCATTGTGGATCCCCAATGGGAAACATGGAGCATTCCCATATTTATTCAACTACAGAATTCCTTTTTCACTGAGCATCTAATCTACTAGTTTATAATGGAACGAACATTGGAGATACTATATAGCCTATTTTTTTAATTATTATTTTTTATTTTTTATTGTGATTTGGGTGAAGATTTACAGAGCAAATTCACATTCCATACAGCAGTTTCCATATACTTTGTCTCATGACATTGACCACAATTTACCACCATGCAGCAGCTCCCCTTCCACTTCCTCCCCATAGTTACCTCTTCCCAGTGTCCATCCCTCCATGCACTCCTGCCCCCTGAGCTGTCTCCTGTGCATAAGCAGCCCTTCTTTC
>NW_006921733.1:6258433-6276984 GCF_000298275.1 Orycteropus afer afer
CCTCGGAAGGAAGGTTGAGCAATCCTACTTCCGTAGTGATACTGCCTCGGAAACCCAAGGAGGGGTCGCTATGAGTCAGGGCCGACTCGACGGCAAATAACAACAACAACATTGTCAGGCTGGCGTGCGAAGCCAGGACACTATGTAGCACTGAAGGTCATGAGTATTGTACTGGAGGATTTTGTCTTAAGAATAAATAAATAAATGTTCAGCTTAGCCATGCATAAACTCATTTAGCTTTTCCTAGGAGCTCTGGTAGCATAGTGCCTAAGACATTTGACTGCTAACCAGAAGGCTGGTGGTTCAAACCCACTAGCCACTCCTTGGAAGAAAGTTTGGGCAATCTACTTCCGTAGTGATACTGCATTGGAAACCCAAGGAGGGGTCTCTTTGAGTCGAGTCCGACTCAACGGCACATAAAAACAACAACAACAACAATAACATGGTAGTCATTGGCAAAGCATGCCAGTAAGGCCTCAACACATTCATTAAATATTGGAGAATCAGAACTGACAATTGTGATGTTAGTTTAAATGTTAGAGTCCAAATCTTAAAACTCCAGGCTTTTACCTATAGTGAGTGGTCTTGGAGAGGAGACATGACTACTCCTCAGACTAAGAAGATGTCCCCCATAGATAGGCTGCAAGGTCAGTTGTGGCTCAGTTGTGGCAAACAGTATCTTAGCAGGCTTCTCAGTCTTCAGATGGAGAGTCAGAAAGATTTTTTGCTTGTATCTTCTAAAATGAGAAGAAACTCATAGGTTTATATAGTCTGTGTGCTGTCATGTTCAATTATAATTGGTATGCTTCATTGCCAGTTAAAGACATTGTGTAACATTAAATATGTTATGTTCTTTATATATGTTCTTTATATTCGTAGAGATTTGAAGTATTGCCAATTAGAGCATGATATATTTATTATGTTCTTAAATACTACATAAAGTTTCAGTGCTGAGTTAATTTATTAGTGATGGGAATAGTTTATTGACATATTTATGTTTTATCAATTTGCAGAGATATATTAATGATAATAATTAAATCCATTATCACAGACTGCAGGTGCACAGCCCAATTTCAGAAAGTTATTTATGACATATTTTATCTAAGGTTATAACAACTTTCTAACAACTTATAGTTAAACAGTTAAGGAACATCATAGAAGTATACATGTTTCTATTTCTAAAGTCAGAAATTCTCTATTTTTAACTTCACATTTTAGATGATATATATAGGTGTTTAAAAGTATTAGAAAAATATCACAACTGTAAATAGCATTATAGAAGTATGCATAAAATGATTTATGCATATGTGTTTTGGGAGCATTACATAGTCAGATGTGATTTGAAAGCATATAGAAAACTCACATAACAGGGTCCCATAACCTATGGAAAGAAATATCCTCAAGCTCAGAAGAGAATGCAGATGATAGGTTCTCAAATGGTTAAAGAGTGATTCTCACTCTCTCTGGATCTGGGTCCACACACCAAACAATCCGCAGCCAAATGTGAGTAATCCCTGTGTGACTGTCCATGATTCCTTCCCTGTGCTACCTTCCAGATGTTGGAGAAATCATATTTGAATGCTTCAGTGTGATCTCAACTGTGAAAGCAGGTGTTAAGGAAGAGCTGTGTATTCCTATCTGGGCAGCATGCTTGAAAAGAAGACAGGCTAGCCATCCACTGAGAAACACCTGGTGATCACTGCAATGGCTGTCTAAATGGTTGCCAGATCCCTGAGGGGAAGCCAGCCAAGGGCCAGAGGACAAGAGGCATATGGGTGACACACAGCCACACTCTCAATGGAGGCTTTCTCAGTGATCTCCAACTGTAGTGGAGAACAGCTTCTGCTGAGGTCAGCAGAATACCCACTGCAAATGGCATGCAATGTGAATGGAGACTTATTGGTCCCATTAGATCTGGAAGAGGCTTTCTGCTTTCACTTCAGGCCAAGCTAGGTGTCAAGGATCCCTGGAGTGGACCCTCACAGCAGGGCCAGATGCAGTGGCATCATTAGGGGGATGTGGGAGTGTGAACTTTAATGGGTGATACTGTCAGAGGGGGTGACACCAAAATGACTATCTACAGAACTTTTGTGCAGTGTTTCAGCAGAAGCTTATTATTAAAAAAAAAAAAAAAAAAAAAAAAAAAACTTTGTAGTTATAACAACAAAAACATTTTTTTTTTCGTTTTTTGGTAAGCCCAGCTTGCTTGTATTAATATACCCACAAGGCTAAAACTCTATGAAAATTCATTTTTTAAACCTTCAAATGTGCTGCAATTGGAGCTGTCATTATCACCCAATTACAATGATGCTTTGAATCACATAGTTTAATCCGTGTGCACTACAAGCACTCACTGTTTTTCTTTCATTGATGCCAGTGTTTCTATAGTTGGTGATTTTGTCAAATTTTCTGCTGTTATAGCTACAATATCATGGTAAGAAGTATTTGTGAATATATATCAATAAGATTTTTGAGAGTGAAATAATAATTAAAGGAAAGAGGAGAAAGAAAAAAGCTTCCACTCAGTTGCTAATAATGTAAGTAATAATGTAATTCATTGTAGAAAGACTTTACAAAATAATTTTATTTTTAGGATTCACATAATCTAAGAAAATTATGTTAAATCAATTTACAACTGTATTTATCACATATTATTCTATGACTAAAATTGATAATAAACATTACTAGGGGTTCTGTATTGGAAGGAAGGTTGGGCAATCTACTTCCACAGTGATACCGCCTTGGAAACCCAAGGAAAGGTCGTTATGAGTCGGGTCTGACTCAACGGCACATAACAATAACAATAACATTTATTCTGTATAATCTGTTTGGGGAAGAGGTCCATGGAGGGGTGACACCAAGAGTTCCCATAGTTGAGTAATACCAACCCCAGTGATTTGCCAGAAGTTCAATCTCAGGTGGCACAGGTCCTTCAGGCTCAGCCTTAGCTTCTGGATCTCTGTCTGGAATGACAAGAAAGCTCATGCTAGGAATAGGTTGGAGAGAAATGCTGAGCCACCGTTTCCTAAGCCCATAAAAGAAGACTGCTCTACTCTCTTCCTAAGGCAGGGCCTGCTCTGATACTGTGATGGGGCCAGGCACAAAATTAATACTAGGAATTAGAGATTATTCCCTTATTTCAAGGTAAGGAAAACTGGCTCTGGGAGATCTGTTTAATTGTCCACAGCTACAAATCCCACAGTGGTAAATCCAGGTCTGCACTGAGCCATTCTCACTCTGCTTCATCAACCTACCCCAAAGAGAAAGATGCTAAATACATAGACCTGTGATTTTAGTGATTTTTTTTTTCTGTTTGCTCAACTTTTTCCATTTGCTACTATCCCATTAAATACCACATGTGACAGAATGTTTCTGTGATAGTTGGAGCTGTGTGTCAACGTAGCTGGACCACAATTCTGTGTGGTTTAAGCAATTGTGATGTGGGTTATTTCTATGATGGTATCAGATGTATATGTTTTGAGCAGCCAATCCATTAAAGGGAGTTTCACTAGGGGTGTGGCCTGCTTCCAATATACTTATGGACATCCTGGGAAAAGAGACACTCTTCTGTGGATCAGGAATCTGTTGTGCTGTCTACAACTGTCTGTGAGTGAACAATCCATCATTCAGCCTGGAGACCTTGGATTCACCATTAGTTGGAGTCAACAGCTGGTATACTGCCTGTCAACCTTGAGCTCATCAGCCCTTGCAGCTGCATGAGTTGAGAAAAGCCTCCAGCTTGACATTTGATCCAAGAACTTTGGACTTTCCAACTTCTATAAATGTGTGAACCATTTTCCTAAGATAAATTTCTCTTTGTATATAAGCTTTACTGGTTTTGCTTCTCTAGAGAACCCAGCCTAACACCTTTGGTACCAAGAGTGGTTCTAGACAGACACAACCATAAGGATGAGTTTCCTTAATTGGTTCTCACTGATTCTGTTTTGGTTCTCCAATTTGATTAATCATAAAGGCACTAGTGACACTGCGTCCATTAGTAAAGAGGGCCCTGCTAATCCGTGGTGTGGGGTGGCAACATTAATATGCAAAATAGCACCAAAAATATATCAAGTACTTTTGAGAAGTGAGGCTTTGGGTAATTGCATATTTGATACTTTTCTGCAATTTTGTCAGCATAAGGAGTATAAGGAAACTGGTTGGTTGGTCCTACTTATACAAGACAAAGTAGTGAAAGAGTGAGATGAGCTCAGGGCTGCTGAGTCACAGCTCAAGCACCACATAAAAGACTTTCCATAAAATGTTTTCCATAAAACATTTTCCATAAAATGTTTCCAGTTGTGCTCTGAAAGAAAGGCTTATTTCTTCTAGTAACAGCTGATATTGCCTAAAACCAAACCCACAGTCTTATTGTAAGGGTGGCTGAATTACAACACCAATTAAATTATCAACGAAGAATGGTGTCTGAAGTTAAAATGAGGGCAGTGATTTGGGAAAAATGGCATCCTGAAACCTGGAATGGGGACATATGGGCACATAGTCAGGAAGATCAGGATGTGGAGACTGTAAATTCCATTGAATAGCTCCTATCTGAAGGGATTACTATAAACTATGATCTCTTCCACCTAAGTTTGATGGGATTAACCCAACCATTCCTACTGGGTCATTGCCTGAGGCAGAGGCCATGCAAAACATTGATGAATGTTCTCAGGAACTGTCCCAACCACCCATTCTTGCTGCTATAGCTATAACTAAAGTTAAGTCCAAGCGAGCTCCAAAAGGTGAAATACAAAGTGTGACTGAGGATGTGGTACGCTGCACCTGAAAAGACCTACTTGATTTTGCTAACATGTACAGACAGAAACCTGGAGAATATGTATGGGAATGACTACTGAGAGTGTGGGATAATGGTGCAAGAAATGTAACATTGGATCAGTCTGAGTTTATTGATTTAGGCCCACTAAGTATGGATTCTTCATTCAATGTTTCAGCTCAAGAGTTTAGAAAAGGATCTAATTTTTTATTTGGTTGGCTTACTGAAACATGCAGTAGCCTACCTTAAGTCAAGTTGAAATACCAGAACTGCCTTGGTATACGTAGAAGGTATCCAGAGGCTTAGGGAAACTGGCCTGTCAGAATGGATTTATCAGATTAGACCCCTAGAGCCAGAAATGGAGAGTCCAGAGGATATGCCTTTCACTAGTCTGGTGAGGAATAAATTTGTGAAGGGAGCTCCAGCATCATTGAAGACTGCTGTGATTGCTATTTTATGTAAGGCATATCTGACAGTGGGAACTGCCCTAATTGATCTAAGACCCTTAACTACAGTGGGGCTGATTGGACCCCGTGGTAGTATGGGCCAAGTGGTAGCAGTTAAGTGACAAAGAAAAGGTGGGAGAGATTACCATAAAGGACAGCAAAGTTGGAACAGTAATCAAAATATTTTGACTTGTGTGGAATTATGACATTGGCTTCTTTGGCATGGTGTTCCTGGGAGGAAAATACATGGCAAACCTATTAAGTACTTATTTGATCTGTATAGATAGAATTCTAGGTCATGTAAACAGTAGCCTTGATTAAATGGCCAGAATAAAGAGTCATGGGCTCTCAATCAAATCGCAGAATTCAGTCAGTTTACAGACCCAAAATCCTTTCAATAAAGGGGAGGCCACGTCCCCTTGAGGAAGGTCCCCACTACATGGCCAAAAATGTATAGTGTCAATCTTTCTCCCAGCCTTCCCCACAAGGATTAGAGGCCTTTTACAAGAGTTACTGTTCATTGAGGAAAAGGAAATAATCAGAATTTATGGGAATTACTGGACACTGGCACTGAACTGACACTAATTCCAGGAGACCCAAAGCATCATTGTGGCCCACCAGTCAGTGTAGGTCATATGGAGGTCAAGATACTGATGGAATCTTAGTTTAGCTAAGGTGCATCTCACAGTGCGTCCAGTGGGTCACTGAACCCATCCTGTAGTGATTTCCCCAGTCCCAAGATGCATAATTGTAATAGATATGCTGAGCAGTTGACAGAATTAGCACATTGAGTCACTGACATGTGGAGTAAGGGGTATTATGGTAGGAAAAGCCAAGTGGGAGCCCTTAGAACTGCCCCTACCTACCAAAATAGTAAACCAAAAGCAATACCACATGCCTGGAGGGGTTGCAGAGATTACTGCCACCATCAAGGACTTGAAGGATACAGGGGTGATGAATTCCACCACATCCTCATTTATTCACCTATTTGGCCTGTACAAAAAAACAGATAGATCTTGGAGAATGACAGTAGATTATTTTAAACTTGATCAGATGGTGACTCCAATTGCAGCTGCTGTACCTGGGATGGTTTCATTGTTTGAGCAAATTAGTGTATTTCCTGGTACTTGGTATACAGCTATTGACCTAGCCAATGTCTTTTTCTCAATACCAATTTCCAAAGACCATAAGAAAGAGTTTGCTTCAGCTGGCAAGGCCAACAATATACTTTCACAGTGCTTCCTCAAAGGTATATCAACTCCCCAGCACTTTGTCATAATTTAATCTATAGGGATCTTGATCACCTTTCCCTTCCACAAGACATCATATTGGTCCATTATATTGATGGCCTTACACTGATTGGACTTAGTAAGTAACAAGTACTGATGACTCTAGACTTATTGGTGAGATACTGGTGTGCCAGAGGGTGGGAAATTAACCCAACAAAAACTCAGGCACCTTCCACCTCAATGAAATTTCTAGGGGTCCAATGGTGTGGAGCATGTGGAGATATTCTTATTAAAGTGAAGGGTAAGTTATTTTATCTGACTTCCCCCACAACTAAAAAGGAAGCACAATGTCTGATGGGCCTCTTTGCATTTTAGAGGCAACATGTCCTTCATTTCGATGTGTTGCTTTGGCCTATTTATCAATTGACTCAGAAAGCTGCTAGTTTTGAGTTGGACCCAGAGCAACGAAAGGCTTTGCAACAGGTTCAGGCTGCCGTGCAGTCTGCTCTGCCACTTGGGCTATGCGACCCAGCTGATCCAATGGTGCTTGAAAGGTATGTAGCAGATAGAGATGCTGTTTGGAGTCTTTTTCAAGTTCCTACTTGTGAATCGTAATGCAGACACTTGGGATTTTGGAGCAAAGCCCTGCCATCCTTTGCAGATAACAACCCTCCCTTTGAAAAACAGCTTTTAGCTTGTTACTGGGGCTTAGTAGAGACTGAACCATGGGCCACCAAGTGACCATGTGGCCTGAGCTGCCTATCATGTACTGGGTGTTGTCTGACCCACAGAGTAATAAAGATTGACGTGCACAGCAACACTTCTTTATTAAATGGATGTGGTATATCAGAGATTGGGCTCAAGCAGAAGCTGAAGGCACAAGTAAGTTGCATGAGGAAGTGGCTCAAATTTCTATGGTCTCCACTCCAGTCACATTATCTTCCCTCTCTCAGTCTGCACCTCTGGCCTCATTGGGAGTTCCTTATGATCAGTTGACTAATGAAGAGAAAACTCATGCCTGGTACAGATGGTTCTATGCAATAAACCAGCACCACTCAAAACTAGGCAGCAGCGGCTCTGCAGCTCCTTTCTGGGACTTCCTTGAAAGATAGTGGTAAAGGGAAATTCTCCCAGTGGGTAGAACTTTGAGCCATGCATATTGCTGTTCACTTTCATGGAACATGAAATGGCCAGATGTGTGATTATATACGGACAGATTCATGGGCTGTGGCTAATGGCTTGTCCAGATGGTCTGGGACTTGGAAGGAACATGATTGGAAAATTGTGACAAGGATGTATGGTGAAGAAGTATATAGATAGATCTCTCTGATGGGCCAAAAGAGTAACAATACACAATACACATTTGTGTGTCAAGTGAATGTCCACCAAAAGGTGACCTTGGCAGAGGAGGACTTTAACAATCAGGAGGATAGGATGACACATTCAGTGGAAACCAGCCATCCTTTTTCACCAGCTACTCCTGTCATTGCTCAATAGACTCATGAACAAAGTGGCCATGGTGGCAGGGATGAAGGTTATGCATGGGCTCAGCAACATAGACTTCCACTTACCAAGGCTGATTTGGCTACTGCCACTGCTGAGTGCCCAATCTACTAGCAGAAGACACCAACACTGAGTCTGCAATATAGAACCATCCCTCAGGGTGATCAGCCAGCAACCAAGTGGCAGGTTGATTACATTAGACCACTTCCATTCTGGAAAGGAAAGCATTTTGTTCTTCCTGGAATAGATACTTATTCTAGATATTAATTTGCCTTCCCTGTGCACAATGCTTCTACCAAAACTACCTTCCTTGGACTTACAGAATGTCTTATGGTGTTAGACTGTGTTATCTAGAGAAGTAAAAATATTAAAACTTAGATAGAGAGATAGAGAGAGAGATTTATTTTAAGAAAATGGCTCACACACTTACATTGCTGTTGTTGTTGTTATGTGCCATCGAGTCAAACCTGACTCATAGCGACCCCTCCTTGGTTTTCCAAGGCAGTATCACTATGGAAGTATATTGCTCAACCTTCCTTACGAGGAGTAGCTGGTGGGTTTGAACTCCAGGCTTCTGGTTAGCAGTCAAGTGCCTTAGGCACTATGCTACCAGAGCTGCTGAAATACTCAAGAGGAGCAAAGAAATTATTTCATTTTAAAAAAGGTAGAATTTTGTCCCACAGCCAAATCTGCAATTAAGAATTTCCTCGACTCCCTGAGAGCATCTTAGATTACTGAAATCCACTTTCAGTTCATAAATGGATTGAAGAACCCCTAGGCTTTTCTCTAGACAGGCATTAAGCATTGTCATGAGAGGTACCACACCTACACTGGAACCACTGAATCCCAAAGTCTCGAGGGCGAGCACTTATAGAAGCTCTCAAGTCCCAAAGTCTCTGATCAAACGTCAAGCTGGAGGCTTTTCCTGACTCACGCAGCTGTAGGGGCTGATGAGTTCAAGGTTGGTAGGCAGTAAACTGGCTGTTGACTCCAATGAATGATGAATCCAAGATCTCCAGGCCGAATGGTGGATTGTTCTCTCATGGACAGTTGTAGGCAGCACTACAGAATGATGATCCACAGAAGAGTGTCTCTTTTCCCAGGATGTCCATAAATGTACTGGAAGCAGGCCACAGCCCTAGGGAAATTCTCTTTCAATGGATTAGCTGCTCAAAACATATACATCTGATCCCATCATTGGAACAACCCACATCACAATTGCTTAAACCACACAGAATTGTGGTCCAGACAAGTTGACACACAGCTCCAACTATCACAGTCCACCCCTTGTCAACTTGGCAGTTGTACACATCTTCTGAACCATATATTATCTCTAAATAAGGACAATTATAAAGTCATATTTGCACTTAACATGATACACTAACACATGTACAACCAAAACACATTAACTTTATTTACATTTCACAGTTCATAACAGAATGAAACAAAAATATTTGATGCACATATACAATGAAGAAATATAACAATCACAGTTCTCATTTCTCCAACTGGTCACATGGTCGAAGCTGATATTCAGAACTACCTCTTCCACCACCCATTCTGTATTTCCTTTGCCCTCAGAAAACATTTCAGGAGCTTGTGGTTCTTTACCTGGCGGTGTGACCCAAACTTTCATTCCTGAAGGGTCCGGGCCATTAGTAGTCATATCAGAATTGTGTTGCTGTAATTTTCCTTTGACTTTAATCACAGGGCATGGTAGTAGGAAGAGACATCCTAAAAAATCTTCTGTATTCCAACATATTCTTCTTTACCTCCATTATGTAATGTCAATCCAATTTCTCCTTGGTAATCAGGATCTATCACACCAGATAGTATAGTAATGCCCTTTTTTGTCTGCCGATTCAGAGGCATGAGGAAGCCAAAATGTCCAGGTGGCATTCTTAATTCCCAGTTCAAAGCAATCAGTATTTTGTCTCCAAGTGGGAGTGTTCCTCCTTTCAGGACTAAGATTTACAGATCTACAGAGCATGGGGTAGCAGGGACAAGAAGCACAATTTTTTTGAGTGGGTCATTAGGGATAATAGCAAGTGGTATCACTCCCATTTCCACCCCTTGGTTCCTGGACCTGGTATTAGAGAAAGAGCACCATATATTGAATGCTGATTTAGAGCATATACAGACTCCTGGAGAACATTGCCTTAACCCTTCAAGGTATTGCCAGCAAGCTGGCACCATAGTTGTGTTTTCAGTAACCCATTCCATCATTCTATCAAGCCCGCTGCTTCATGATGATGAGTAATATGGTAAAACCACTGAATTCCATTCACAAAGGCCCATTGCCACACTTCATTTGCTGTGAAGTGAGTCCCTTGATCTGAAGCAACGCTGTGTGGGATACCATGATGGTGGATAAGGCATTCTGTAAGTCCATGGATGGTAGTTTTGGCAGAAGCATTATGTGCAGGGAAGGCAAATCCATATCCAGAATAAGTATCTATTCCAGTAAGAACAAAACACTGTCCTTCCCATAATGGAAGTGGTCCAATGTAATCAACCTGCCACCAGGTTGCTGGCTGATCACCCTGAGGAATGGTTCCAAATCGCAGACTCAGCATTGGTCTCTGCTGCTGGCAGATTGGGCACTCAGCAGTGGTGGTAGCCAAATCAGCCTTGTTCAGTGGGAATCCATGTTACTGAGCCCATGCATAATCTCTATCCCTGCCACATGGACACTTTGTTCATGAGCCCTTTCAGCAATGACAGGAGTATCTGGGGAAAAGGGATGGCTGGTTTCCACTGAACGTGTCATCCTATCCACCTGATTGTTAAAGTCCTCCTCTTCTGAGGTCACCTTTTGGTGGACATTCACATGAGATACAAATATCTTTACTCCTTTGGCCCAGTAAGAGAGATCTATCCACACACCTCTTCCCCATACATCCTTGTCACCAGTTTTCCAACCATGCTCCTTCCAAGTCCCAGACCACCTGGCCAAGCCATTAGTCACAGTCCATGAATGCATAAGTATTCGCACCTTTAGGCATTTCTTATTTCATGGAAAGTGAAAAACCATATGCATGGCTCAAAGTTCTACCCATTGGGAAGATTTCCCTTCACCATTATCCTTCAAGGAAGTCCCAGAAAGAGACTGCAGTGCTGCTGCTGTCCACCTTTGAGTTGTGCCTGTATATCACAAAGAAACATCTGTAAACCAGGCATGAGTTTTCTCTTCCTCAGTCAACAGATCATAAGGAACTCCCAAGAGGCCATAGGTGCAGACTGAGAGAGGGCAGGTAATGTGACTGGAATGGAGACCATAGGCATTTGGGCCACTTCTTCATGCAACTTACTTGTGCCTTCAGGTCAAGCTCGAGCCCAATCCCTGATATAACACTTCCATTTAATGATGGAGTGCTACTTTGCACATCCAAATTTCTGACCCTGTGGGTCAGACAACACCCAGTTCATCAGGCCTCATGGTAACTTGGTGGCCTATGGTTAGGCATTCAGTCTCTACTAAGCCCAGTAACAAGCTAAAAGCTGATTCTCAAAGGAGATTAGTTATCTGCAGAGGATGGCAGGGCTTTGCTCCAAAACCCCAAGAGTCTTCATTGCAATTCACCAGTAGAAACTTGCCAAAGACTCAAAACAGCATCTCTATCTACTACAGACACTTCATGCACCATTGATAAGCTGGATCATATAGCCCAAGTGGCAGAGCAGCCTGCATGGCAGCCTGAACCTGTTGCATATCCTATTGTTGTTCTGAGATCGACTCTAAACTAATAGCTTTCCAAGTCACTTGATAAATAGGCCAAAGCAACACACCCACATGAGGGTTATGTTGCCTCCAAAATCCAAAGAGGCCCACTAGATGTTGTGCCTCCCTTTTAGTTGTAAAGGAAGCCAGATACAATAGCTTATCCTTCACTTTACTAGGAATATCACCACATGCCCCACACCATTGGATCCCTAGAAATTTCATTGAGGTAGAATGTGCCTGAATTTTTGTTGGGTTAATTTCCCACCCTCTAGCATACAGATGTCTCACCAATAAGTCTAGACTCATCAATACTTCTTCCTTACTAAGTACAGCCAGCATAACACCATCAATATAATGGACCAATGTGATGTCTTGTGGAAGAGAAAGATGATCAAGATCTCTATTGACTAAATTATGACACAGTGCTGGGGAGTTGATATACCCCTGAAGTAGCACTGTAAAAGTATACTGTTGGCCTTGCCAGCTGAAGGCAAACTGCTTCTGATGGTCCTTTGAAATTGGTATTGAGAAAAAGACATTGGCCAGATCAGTAGCTGCATACCAAGCACCAGGAAATATACTAATTTGCTCAAGCAATGAAATCACATCAGAAACAGCAGCTGCAATTGGAGTCACCATCGCATTAAGTTTACAATAATCTACTGTCATTCTCCAAGATCCATCTGTTTTTTGCACAGGCCAAATGGGTGAATTAAATGGGGATGTAGTGGGACTCACCACTCCTGCATCCTTCAAGTCCTTAATGGTGGCAGTAATCTCTGCAACCCCTCCAAGGATGTGGTATTGCTTTTAGTTTACTATGTTGGTAGGTAGAGGCAGGTCTAAAGGCTTCCACTTGGATTTTCCTACCATATCAGCCCTTACTTCACATGACAGGGTCCCAATATGGGAATTTTGCCAATCACTCAGTGTATATATTCCAATTATGCATTCTGGAATTTGGGAAATCACTACAGCATGGGTTCAGCAACCCACTGGACTAACTGTGAGACACGCCTTAGCTAAAACTCCATCAATAACTTGACCTTCATATGACCCCACTCTGACTGGTGGGCCACAATGATGCTTTGGGTATCCTGGAATTAGTGTCAGTTCAGAGCCAGTGTCCCATAATCCCTAAAATATCTGATTATTTCCTTTTTCCCAATGAACAATCACTCTTGTAAAAGGCCTCAGACCCATTTGGGGAAGGCTGGGAGAAAGATCAACACTATACATTTTTGGCAATGCAGTGGTGTCCTCCCTCAAAGGGACACAACCTCCTCTTCATTCAAAGGGTTGTGGGTCTGTATACTGACTCAAGTCTGGGAATTGATTGAGAAGCTGTGACTCTGTATTCTGGCAATTCAATCTAGGCTGTTGTTCATGTTACCTAGAATTCTTCTGTCTATACAGATCAAGTAAATATTTAGTAGGTTTGCCATGTATTTCACTACTAGGAACACCATGTGCAAGAAGCCAATGCCATAATTCCACGAAAGTCAGAATATTCTGATTACTGTTCTGACACTGCTGTCCATTATGGTAACTATGCCCACCTTGCCTTTGTCAATTAACTGCTGCCACTTGGACCCTAATACCATGGGGTCCAATCAGCTCCATCGTAGTTAAGTGTCTTAGTTAAATCAGGGTAGTTCCCACTGTCAAACCAGGTTTACCTAAAATAGCAATCACAGCAGTCTTCAACGATGCTGGATCTCCCTTCACAAATTTATTCCTCACAGTACTGGTGAAAAGTGTATCTTCTGGACTCTCCATTTCTGGCTCCAGGGGTCTAATCTGATAAATCCATTCTAACAGGCCAATTTCCCTAAGCCTCTGGATACCTTCTTCTAAATTATACCAAGACAGGTCTGGTACTTCAACTTGACTTAAGGTACGCCACCGCATAATCCATGCTTTGGTAAGCCAACCAAATAAAGTATTAGATCCTTTCCTAAGCTCTCAAGCTGACACACTGAATTAAGAATCCAAACTTAGTGGACCTAAATCAATAAACTCACTTATCTAATGTTACATTCCTTGCAGCATTATCACACACCCTCAGTAGCCATTCCCATACATATTCTCCAGGTTTCTGTCTGTACATGTTAGCAAAATCAAGTAGGTCTTTTCAGGTGTAATGTACCACTTCCTCAGTCACACTTTGTATTTCACCTTTGGGGGCTCACTTGGACTTAACTTTAGTTACAGGTCTAGCAGCAACAACGGGTGGTTGGGGCAGTTCATGAGAGCATTCATCAATGTCTTGCATGGTCTCTGCCTCAGGCAATCATCCAGCAGGAAATGTTGACTTAATCCCATCAAACTGAGGTGGAGGTGATAACGGTTTTACAGTAATCCCTTCAGATGGGAGGGATTCAACAGGATTTACAGGTTCCATATCCTGATCTCCCTATGTTTCCATATGTCCCCATTTTAGATTTCAGGATGCCATTTTTTTCCCAATCAATGCCCTCATTTCAACTTCAGACACGATTCTGCATTCGTAATTTAATTAGTGTTGTAATTCAGCCACCCTTACAATAAGACTCTGCGTTTGGTTTTCAGCAATATTAGCTCCGTTGCTAGAAGAAATGTCTTTCTTTCAGAGCACAACTGGAAACATTGAGGTCTTTTGTGTAGTGCTTAAGCTGTGACTCAGCAGCCCTGAGCTCATCTCGCTCTTTCACCACTTTGTCTAGTGTAAGTAGGACCAACCAACCAGCTTCCTTACACTTCTCCTGCTGACAAAACTGCAGAAAAGTATCAAATATGCTATCACCCAGAACCTCACTTCTCAAAAGTACTTGATCTATTGATTATGCTATTTTGCATATTAATCCACTCCATGGATTAGCAGGGCCCCATTTAGTAGCAGAGGCAGGGTGACCAGTGCCTTTACAATCAATCAAATTGGGGAACAAATTTAGGAAGCCCATTCTTATTATTTTGTCTCTCTACAATCCACTCTTGGTACCAAATATGTTATACTGGGTTCTCTAGAGAAGCAAAATGAGTAAAGCTGAGAGAGAGAGAGAGAGAGAGAGAGAGAGAAATTTATCGCTTAGAGAGAGAGAGAGAGAGAGAGAAATTTATCTCAGGAAAACATCTCACACACGTATAGAATCTCATAAAGTCCCAAGTTCTTGGGTCAAACGTCAAGCTGGAGGCTTTTCCCAACTCACGCAGCTGCAGAGGCTGATGAGTTCAAGGTTGGCAGATAGTATACTGGCTTTTGACACCAACAAATGACAAATCCAAGATCTCCAGGCTTAATGGTATATTATTCACTCATGGACAGTTGAAGGCAGCACAACCGTATCCCAATCCACAGAAGAGTGTCTCTTTTCCCAGGATGTTCATAAATATACTGGAAGCAGGCCACACCCCTAGGGAAACTCCCTTTCAACTGATTGGCTGCTCAAAACATATACATCTGATCCCATCATTGGAACAATCCACATCACAATTGCTTAAACCACACAGAATTGTGGTCCAGCCAAGTTGACACAGCTCCAACTCTCACACTAATCCACCATCGTGGTATCCCACACAGCATTGCTTCAGATCAAGCAACTCACTTCACAGCAAATGAAGTGTGGTAATGAGCCTATGCTCATGGAATTCACTGGTCTTACCATGCTCCCCATCATCCAGAAGCAGCTGGCTTGATAGAACATAGAATGGCCTACTGAAAACACAATTATGAAGCCATCTAGTTGGCAATACCTTGAAAGGTTGGGGCAATATTCTCCAGGAGACTGTATATGCTCTAAATCAGTGTCCAATATACAGTGATGTTTCTCCAATAGCCAGGATTCAAGGATCCAGGAACCAAGGGGTGGAAATGGGAGTGGTACAAGTTGCTATTACCCCTAGTGACCCACTGAAAAAATTTTTGCTTCCTTTCCCTGCCACCCTGTACTCTGCAGTCTGGAGCTTTTAGTCCCAAAGGGAAGAGCACTCCCACCTGGAGACACAATACTGATTGCATTGACTGGAAGTTAAGAATGCCACCCAGCCATTTTGGCTTCCTCATGCCTCTGGATCAACAGACAATAAAGGATGTTACTGTACTATCTGGTATGATAGATGCTCATTACCAAGGGGAAATTGGATTGACATTACATAATGGTGGTAAAGAAGAATACATCTGGAATACAGAAGATTCTTTAGGATGTCTCTTAGTACTACTGTGCTTTGTGATTAAAATCAATGGAAAATTATAGCAATCCAATTCTGATATGACTCAGACCTTTCAGGAATGATGGTTTGTATCACTCCACCAGGCAAAGAACCATGACAAGTTGAGGTGCTTGCTGAGGGCAAGGAAAATATGGAATGGGTACTGGAAGAAGGCAGTTCTGAATATCAGCTACAACCACGTGACAAGTTGCAGAAACAAGGACTGTGACTGTTACATTTCTTCATTGTATACGTGCATCAAATATATTTGTTTCCTTCTGTTTTGAAGTGTGAAATGTAAATAAGGTTAATGCCTTTTGGTTGTACATATCTTAGCATATCATGTTAGGTGCAAATATGGATTTATAATTGTCTTTATTTAGATATTATGTATCATTAAGAAGATGTGTACAACTGCCAAGTTGACAAGGGGTGGACTATGATTGTTGGAACTGTGTGTCCACTTGGCTGGACCACCATTCTGTGTGGTTTAAGCAATTGTGATGTAGTTATTCCCATGATAAGACTGGATGTATATGTTTTGAGCAGCCAATCTGTTGAAAGGGAGTTTCCCTGGGTATGTGGCCTGCTTCCAGTAGATTCATGGACATTCTGAGAAAAGAGACACTCTTCTGTGGATTGGGTTCTTGTTGTGCTGCCTACAACTGTCCATGAGTGAACAATCCACCAATGGGCCTGGATTTGTCATTCTTTGGAGTTAATAGCTGGTATACTGCCTGTGAACCTTGAGCTTATCAGTCCCTGCAGCTGCATGAGTTGGGAAAGCCTCCAGCTGGACGTTTGATCCAAAAACCTGGGACTTGTTGACTTCTATAAGTGTGTGAGCCATTTTCCTAAGATAAATTTCTCTTTCTCTGTATGTATATATAAGCTTTTCTGGTTTTGCTTCCCTAGAGAACCCAGCCTAATGCAGTTTCCTATAGAGTTCCTATTTTAGATAGCATTCATTCCAAATTTTAATAGTAGAAAGCCATGGACATGGTGAATATTTGTATCTTATATTTTAAAAGGTGATCTTGGTCATTACAGGGTATATGGGAATAAAAAGGAGCGAATAAAAGTCTCAGAAGTGACAAGGGCAGGCATCACAGAAATATAAATCACCCTTACCAGAGGGTGATTTTCAAAAGGTTGAAAATATGACTCTACAAATATAGAACAGATGTGTGTTAAGGTGCTATTTAACTCATCCATCAGAAGTCCAGCAGGACCATCAAACTAGTTCAAAGGAGAGTGCATGGAATGAGGTTTTGCTAGTCACAAAGAATGGGAAGGAGAGGAAAAAATGCCACTGAAATGTTTTTCTAAATTAAAGACAAGTGGGGGGAAAGGAAAAAGAAAAAAACTGAAAATATTGGTATGTTGGAATGATTTTTATCCCTGGACACAAGTAATTTGTATCTCTACTGGAACAAAGTATAAATTAACAACTTGTGGTACTGCCATTTATCAATCAATTTGTCCTACTTTGTTGGCTTGTGTTGCTATGACTCTGGAGGCTATACTACTAGTATTTCAAATATTAGGGTCACCCATGGTGCACAAATTTCAGAGGAGCTTCCAGAATAAGACAAACTAAGAAGAAAGGAATGGTGATCTACTTCTGAAAATTAGTTAATGCAAATCTTGAGGATCACAACATAGCATTGTTCAATTTGCATGCTTTGGACACAGCATCATAGTGATCAGTCACTAGAAGAGGATATCCCTTTTACCATGTAAAATATCATAGTCTTAGGCTTGGCATTTTATCCAGTTCAGAGTCCCAGAGATTAGGCTGGGGAATCTCAGGACTGACTTTAGACTCTGACCACACCACTAGTTGTTTTTTTACAACAGAAGGAAACGTCACTTGGTCTTGTGTAATCCTCTACTTTCAAATCCATCCTTCTGGCTATGGTATCAATACATCTCAGCATGGGTCTCCCTCATCCTGTTTAGCCCTCTACCAAACATGATATCCTCTTACCCATGGTAAAAGGGAATTCACAAATATAAGATTAGTAATCAGTTGACTTGGAGTTAATTAAAAGAGAGATAGCCCACGTGGGTTCTCCTAACTCCCTTACAAGTGAAGAGTTTCCTCCAGCTTGTAGCAGAAGGGGAAGCCAGACATATTTCAAGCCTGAGGGGATTTGATTAGAGACAGGTATTCAGTTGTTGAGATAGGTATTCAGCTGTTGAGATGGAGGGATTGTGTTGTAAGGATTTCAGGGCTGATTTGGGGAGCTGTCTTTGGCCAACAACCAGTAAGAAAAAGACATCTAGGTCCTACAATCAAAAGGGACAAGATTCTGCCAACAACCTAGGTAAGCCTGAAAGCAATTCTTCCAGAACCTCCAGATAAGAAACCAGCCTGGCCAACACTTTGATTTCAGCCTCATGAGACCTTGAGCAGGGAACTTAGCTTTCCTGGATTTCTGACTTACAGAACCAAACCAAAACCAAACTCACTGCCATCGAGACGGATTCAACTCAAAGAAAACCCTCCTTGGGTTTCCAAGATGGTATCACTATGGAAGTAGATTGCCAAATCTTCCTTCCGAAGAGTGGTGATGGGTTTGAACCACCAACCTTCTGGTTAGAAGTCAAATGCCTTAGACACTACACCAGCAGAGCTCCAGAGCTCCTACTAGTGAGCTAATAAATGGATGCCTTTTTTTTTTTTT
>NW_006921733.1:6295550-6303066 GCF_000298275.1 Orycteropus afer afer
AACGAGATGGATTGATACAGTGGCTGCGATGATGGGCTCGAGTATAGCAGGGATTGTGGGGCTGGTGCGGGATCGGGCAGTGTTTTGTTCTGCTGTGCATGGGGTCGCTATGAGTCGGAAACGACTCGACGGCACTTAACAACAACAACAACATCACCACTAGGGAATCTCCAAGCCATCTGTGCCATCAGGGCCGTTCAGGTCACTGCCAGACCACAGCTCCGTGTGTCTCCTTTTTTTGGTATTTTCTCACAAATTCTTCTGCTAGTTGGGGTTTGGGAGCTCTGGTAGCATAGTGGCTAAGGCACTTGGCTGCTAACCAGAAGGCTGGCAGTTCAAACCCACCAGTCACTCCTCGGAAAGAAGATGGGGCAATCTACTTCCGTAGTGATACTGCCTCGGAAACCCAAGGAGGGGTCGCTATGAGTCAGGTCCGAATTGACAGCACATAACAACAACAACAGTTGGGGTTTAGTCCACTTCTGTATCCTTCCCTTCAAGGCTCAGGGGTCCAAGATTATCTTCTGTATCTGTGTTAATTGGTTTCCCTTTTCTTTGTTGAAGAGGATCTGTGCAGTCTTTCTGCCTAGTCTGCCATCTTGCTGGAACTCCCTCTGGATTCTGTTTTAAGCTGCTAAATTTGTGACAATGTGTTACGCAGCAATATGTAACTAACAAAGGGCCAAAATCAATAGAAAATAGTAGCCAGGCAAAGATATATCCCTTAGAAACAAAATAATCCTTGGATAGGCTTCACTCAGTTTCACTTTTATTGAGAGTTCACAGTTTTAGTTAACATTGTTACCCCCATACAGGCACCTGGAGTCCTCTACTCTCCTGTGAAAGTTCTGGATCCAGCTTAGAGGGAAATATCTTTCCTTTGTTCCCTTTAACTGAGCTGAAACAAATTGAATATTTCAACATATGTTACTGAAGTAAAGAAGAGAAAGCAATGAATTGAATACAATAAGTACAGAAAAAATCCATCAATCTATTGCTACCCTTTCTAGCTGGATTCCAGATCCTGTAAGCCCTGCCTATCTGAAGGAAGAAAAGGAGTCAGGTCTGGCAGGACAACTCACCATCTTAATCATCAATCTGGTGTTTTCAAATGTTTTTGACAAAGACCCATGTGTAATAAGAAATACACTTTACATGCGCCTGAATGCACACACACATGGATATTTGAAACAAAAGTTTCACTAAAAATATGTATTTTTAAAACATGAAACTCTGGTATTTTCTAATCTGTTCTATTTCTTTTTTTCCTTCCCTCCTTCTCTTCCCTTCTCTTCCTTTACTTTCCCTTCCCTTCCTTCCTTCCTTCCTTCCTTCCTTCCTTCCTTCCTTCCTTCCTTCCGTCCTTCCTTCCTTCCTGTTTTTAGTCCTTCCTTCTTCCCTCCCTGTTTTTTGAGATCACAAAATTGACTTCATCATCACAATGAACCACAAACACAGTCTGAAGAGCTGCAAGAATCTCCTGTCTCCTTTCGACTTCATCTCAGAGGAGGCAGCCTAGCTCTTAACCTTCCAAGTAAGAGGGTGTCTAGTAATAAGCAATGCTGGTGCACTCTTACATGTCAGTCAGAGTGAAGACTGACATGTCTGCAGATATTCCTGGGAAGCTCATGGCATGAACATTGCTTCTTTACCACATAAAGCAAAGAAATGAACTGTAAGTCCCCGATGAGGGCTATCTTCAATATTTCAGTGATAAGGTGGAAGGTAAGATGGAAACATCATCCCAAACACACCAGATAATGGCTAATTCTCTCTGGAACAGTCAACAGAACCAGGACACCAAGAGAAAATTCTCTCTACCTGGGTCTTTGTAAGTGGAGACTGAGTTTGTCTTTGCAAGAAGCCTGGAAGTTTCATTCAGAGTGTATGCTAACTAGAGTGTTAACAGGTGTTGGAATTAAATATACATATCACTCCAACACAAGAATAAGTGAAATCTGACCAGGAGATGAACATTTATTCACTGTTCCTTAGCCTTCTGGAGCTAGGGTAATGGCCCTCACCTCACTTTCTGTACACTGTCAAACCTTCATCAAACAGACAGATGTTACCCGCCCCCCGCCACCACCCAGCAAGCAGACAGCTGTTAAAACCTCCACCAAACAGATAGATGTAAAAACAATAAAACATAGGGGCAGTCTTTGTCACAAGTTGTCAGAGGAAGGGTGGTTTTCTAAACAGTGTATTTTCTTTTTACAAAACGGTGTGAGTCTATAGAAATTTTCATTTATTTTCTAGTAAGATAATCTTCTGGGTGCGGGTTCATTAATAATTGACAGGCAATTATCAGAAAAGAGTTTTATCTGTTAATAGAGCACGTTCAGAGATTAGAATAAATGCAGATATGCAAAAAATGTAACAGAAGGTGAGAGTATTGGAATATAGTGTCTGCTGAACAGTCAGATAGCACTGGACACTGTGCTCCCCTACATCAACTTGCAATGCCGGAGGTTTAAAGAGGACATAAGATATGATGAAAATCCTGATAGACTTCTGTCAAGCTGAGTTTTTACTCATAATAACCCTATGTGACAGAGCAGAACTGCACATAGGGGTTTCTACCTTATAAATGGGAGCAGAACAACAGACCTTTTCTTCCATAAAGACACTTCATGAGTTCCATCTGACAACCTTTGTCTTAACTTTTGCCACCATGAACTTTTGCCACCTTGCAATAATGAAAAGAGAGCGAAAAATGATCTGGTATGGTTGGTTTCCATGCATCCACCCTAAACCTCTGCTTTTCTAGGAAGAAAATTGCTGTTGAAATCTTAACTACAGACTTTCTAACAATTGCATTGCTTCTTGGATTTTATGTTTGTTTGGTTTTTAGAGTGTCCATGTGTTTGATTTCTGGTTTGGGTTTGGGTTTTAGTTTGGTTTGACTTTCATTAGATTTTTTTTTTTGGTTTGGGTTTTGGGGGTTTCATGGTAGCGTGGGTATTGGGTTGGGTTTTGGGTGTTTTTTTTTGTGTTTTTTGGTTTGGGTTTTGGATTAGGTCAGGATGACTCAGTTTTGGTTTGGTTTTGGCTTGGTTTGATTTGGTTTGGTCTTGGTTTGGTTTAGTTTAGTTTGCTTTCATTGTGGTTTTGTTTGATGCCAAATGTCCCCAGTAGTGCAGTCCCTAAAGACAGCCTAGCCACTGCTACTAGGGTCAGTGATAGAAGCAACTGTGTTGAAAACCAGTCTAGCAACTTGAGTTTGGTTCCATTTATGCAGTGTATGATATTTTTACTAACTTAAATGCAATCCCTCATTAGAAAAAAATTAAATACCGAGAGAATTATAAGATCTTTCAATTTCCTGCACCTATAATAAAATATGCATTATTAATACCTTTATAAATGAAAAATCCTATATAGCCAATGCAGAGAATCACCTTGAGAGATGGCAGTCTAACTTCATGCCTTTAGTTTGGGGAAGAACTTTGAATCACTGTCCTTTTGGTCTCCATTCTTCTCTGACACAAACATAACTAGTGAGACTTACTTCTCTTTGGAGAAGAAGTGTGTGAACACGAGTTTATGTGAGTTTCAGAGCTATGATCTCACCTTCCAAGTGGATCTTCGTTATTTCCATGATGCTTTGCAAAAATGAAAACAAGTACTGGCCTTCAGGTCTGTTGCTCTCCATCCAGGAAACTCTGAAAATGGAAACAACTAGGGAAAAGGGTAGTAGCATATCTAGGACTTAAAGAAATCACTCCTCTATCTAAAATATAGGAAATGAAACTAACACTAAGTCACACCTTGTAACATTTCTGAGAAGAGGGCACCACCAAAATTACGAAGCCCTGCTTCCATAAAAGCTAGGGAAGTTTGGAGTAAATATCATCATCATACCAGAGCAACTAGCAACTACACAACTACCTTTCACAATTCCTGCCCAGCTGTGAAGTTTAGGAATCTGATGAAAGTTAATAAAATAGTTTGTGTCAGCAACCTCAAATTAAGTTTGAGCTGTCAAAAACTGGGCTGGAGAGGCAGTGGGACAAAGAAAGCCTTTCATGAAGAACCCTTATGGCAACACAGCAGTGAGATCAAAGGTATCATGCTCTGCTTTGGAACATCTAAAGTGCTCCTTCACCTGGACCTTCTGCCCACTTCCTTTCCAAACAGCAGTTGAGATTTCAGAGTGCTTCACAGATGTGCTCTTCCAATTCTGTTGTACTAGCTAATGAAAATATTTCCCTCGCCAACATTGTCCTTGTCTTCTTTAGTCCCAGAACTTGATGGGTCATACTTCAAGGAGCATAAAACTTTCCAAAGTGAAAGGTGCATCAATTCCCCACATTACAGCATTGATGCTTCCTCTTTTGAAGGCAGGAGAGAGTATAAAGAGAGACCCAAATCTAGTTCTAGTTCCAGCACTTAGACATCGGGTACCATGAGACTGCTCACTGAACTCTCTGTTTCTTTCTCTCTAAGTGCACAAAAAAGACAATTATTTTTTATCTAAAGCTCAGTGATCAACATTAGCATCTAACAATGGATTTGCCAACCTTAGCATCAATAATAGTGGGGCAGCTAGATTGTGCCTTCTTTGTGAGATGATGCATATGAATCCAGTGGCTTTATGATTTATAGTTCAAACATCACAATACCAGGTATAAACCCAGATTGCCCCATAAACACCATAAGCATGGACATCCTGTGGCAAAGTAATGCCCAAAAGTTGAACCAAAATCTCCTAGGCACTTTAAATGTGAGCACTAAATTGCAAGATATATAGGAGGCAGAGGAACATGTTAAAAGCTATCATGAGGAAGCAATCAGGCAAATTCTGAATGTGAAACTCTCAGGAAAATGGCTCAGTTTCTCCAATAAATTAAAGAAATAAATAAAAATAGGAGTTGGGACAGATGGAGCATAACTACTCACTCCTTACAAGAATGCAGTGCATCAGAATACAGATTACAGTATGAAAAGAGGAAAAAGTAACTTTCCAGTGGAGAAGCCTGACAGAACTGCCTTAAGCCAAGTTATCAAAGTCAGCATCACCGATGATAAGCCATGTTAATATGATATGATGAAAATGGCACCTTCCTCTGTGGTCTTCCTCTCAAAACCCCACAACTCGAATCTAATCATGAGAAAAACATTGGACAAACTCCAGTAGAGAAATATTATACAAAATATTTGACAAGTACCCATCAAAACTTTCAAAGTCATCAAAAACAAGGGAAGTCTGAGAAACTCTCACAATCTAGACGATCCTAAGGATGTATGCCAAGTAAATGTAATTTGGTATCCTGGCTGGGATCATGAAATAGAAAAGGGACATTAGGTTAAAAATAAAGCAATATGGATATAGTGTGGACTTTAGTTAATAATAATCCATCAATATTGTTTCATTAATTTTAACAAATGTAATATACTAATGTGAAATGTTAATAATAGGAAACACTGCAAAGGAGTACCATCTCTTTATGCAAAAATCATTTGTTTGCCAAGTGCATTCTCATATTGTGAGTGTACTGATTCCCATAAGTACACTATGCTAATTTTTTACAGCCAAAAATTGGTATAGGAGACTTACAAAATATCTTGAGGGCGAACACATGGCTGGCAAAACATACATAGAATGCTTACATTATTTGTGTAAAAATAGAGTATATGGGAACTCCTGGCAGTAAATTCTGAATTTTTTTTTTTTTTTTTTTTGTAAATCTTAAACCATTCTAAAAGCTAAAATCTACATTAAAAAATTGGGGGGAAGGTGTTATGGATTGAATTATGTTCCCCAAAAATGTGTTGAAATTCTAACCCTGTTTAGAAATAGGAATTTTTCTTTGTCTTGTAAAATAAATTAAACTAGTGTAAGGTAGGCCCTAAGCCTAGTCAGTTCTGAGTTATAAAAAGGGTGAAATAGATACAGAAAAACATAAGGGAAGACAAACTCTAAGGAACACCAAGGATTGCTGGCAGACACCAGAAACTAAGGGAAAGGCTCACAGAAGGAATTGACACCACCAAGACCCTGATTTGGACTTAGCCTCCAGAACTGTGTACAATAAATTCTTATTCTTTAAAGCCACCCAGTTGTGGTTTGCTGTTGTTACAGCAGAACAAGGAAATTAAGACAAAGGGTGACTTTAGAGACATAACAATCAAATACCACATGTAGAACTTGTTAAGATTTAGAGTTGAACAAGTGAAAGTAAAAAAATTAAAAGATATATTGTTGATATATTCTGGACATTTTTATTACAGATTGCCAATAAAAGACATTAAGGAACTATTGTTCATTTTTTGAGCAGGGAGGTTATATAGGGAAAAACACTACCCATATGTTTGTCAGTTAGAGATACACACTGAACTAACATGTGTCTGGGATTTTCTTGCTTCCAAGAAAATGCAGTGGGAAGACAGATTGTAGAGAATACACTGTTCTCTCTCCTTTTGTTTATGCATGAAATGCTCTGTAAGAAACATGTATATATTTTAATGTGAGAGACATCTCTTGTCCTCCTGTTTCACAAGATGTTTCTGGAGACCCCATAAAAGTATTCTTGCAGTAAAGGGTTGGCAAAGTGTTCCAGAATCTCCAGTGGATAGATGGCCTGTGCTTTTTCCTCACCAACTTAAAGGATACCTGTTGAACTACGCTGCGGGTGACCCTAAAAATTTCCACAACCCACAGTTTGGCCAGCTCTTGGCTCTATCAATTCAGTAATTTGGTGTTGAACTTATTGGCATTTGCTTTTTCCCATATTAGGAAAAAAAAAAAATGCCATCAAGTTGATTCCAACTTACAGTGATGCCCTTTGGGTTTCTGAGGTGGTAAGTCTTTATGGAAGTAAATTGCCCAGTCTTCCTTCAGTAGAGTGGCAGGTGAGTTGAACCACCAACCTTATTAGGAAGAAGTTAGAAATAAATCTAGAGAACTTGCAGACAAATCACTGTGCTATCTAGGCGACTATATTTGCCTCATAAAGAGTAATTAAAAGAGGGAGAGAATACAAATACCATAAATAAGAAAAGAATTGGATGACATCACAACAGAACCAATTCAGATGAAAAATATAATATTAGGATACTATGGAGAACTGTACTAAAACAAATTTTAAAATCTATAGAAGAAATGGACAGATTTCTAGAAACATACTGCTTACCTAAACTAACACAGACTGAGGTGGAAAAGTTGAACAGATCCATAACTAAAGAAGAAGTTGAACAGGTCATGAAAAGATTACCAACTAAAAAGCATTCCTGGCCTAGACAGTTTCAATGGAGAATTCTTCCAAATGTTCAGAGAAGAACTGACACCAATCCTACTGAAACTATTCCAGAACATAAGAAAGGATGGAATCTTCACAAATTCATTTAATGTTGTTGTTGTTGTTGTTAAGTGCCGTCGAGTCATTTGCGACTCATAGCAACCCATGCACATCAGAACAAAACACTGCCCGATCCTGCGCCAGCCCCACAATCCCTGCTATACTTGAGCCCATCATTGCAGCCACCATGTCAATCCATCTCGTTGAAGGCCTCC
>NW_006921733.1:6304546-6306658 GCF_000298275.1 Orycteropus afer afer
AATTTTTTCTTCAGTTCTTTCAGTTTGAGAAATGCTGAGTGTGTTCTTCCCTTTTGGTTTTCAGACTCCAGGTCTTTGCACATTTCATTATAGTAATTGGTTTTGTCTACTCGAACTGCTCTTTGAAATCTTTTGTTCAGCCCTTTTACCTTTTCAGTTCTTCCATTTGCTTTAGCTATTCTCCTCTCAAGGGCAAGGTTCAGAGCCTCGTCTGTCATCCACTTTGGTCTTCTCTTAAATGAAAGAGAAATTTATTTAATGAAGCAAGCAATACCTTGATACCAAACCAGGCAAAGACATCACTCAAAAGGAAAACTACAGACCAAAATCACTCATGAATATAGATGCAAAAATCTTCAACAAAATCCTAGCCAACAGACTCCAACAACATATCAAAAAAAAATAATACACTATGACCAAGTGGGGTTCATTTCAGGTATGCAAGGAGAGTTCGACATTAGAAAAAAAATCAACATCACCCATCACATAAATAAAACAAAGGAAAGAGCCATATTATCATGTCAATTGATGCAGAAAAGATATTTGATAAAATCCAACACTGATTCCTGATCAAAACCCTCAGCAAAATAGGAATAGAAGGGCCACTCATCAACATAATAAAGGACATATATGCAAAACCAATAGCCAACAGAATCCTCAATGGAGAGAGACTGAAACCATTCCCCTTGTAAACAGGAAGCAGACAAGGATGCCTTATATCACCATTTTAATTCAACATTGTATTGGAAGTCCTAACAAGGGCAATAAGGCAAGAAAGAGAAATTAAAGGCATCCAGTTTGGTAACAAAGAAATCAAACTATCCTTGTTTGCTGATGATATGATCCTGTACATAGAAAACCCAAGATACTCAGCAAAAATTATACCAGAACTATTGGATATTTAGTATAATGGCAGAATACAAGACAACATACAAAATCAGTTGGATTCCTATACACCAGTAGAGAGACTGCTGAAAAAAGAAGCAAAAAAAGAAATAACATTTACAATAAAATACAAAAAGCCAAAGTCACTGTCCTCGAGTCAAATCTGACTCATAGCGACCCCTCCTTGGGTTTCTGAGATGATATCACTATAGAAGTAGATATACTTGGGAATAAGTCTTACCAGGGACACAAAAGACCTGTACAAAGAAAACTACAAAACACTACATCAAGAAACCATAAGAGATCTACATAAATGGAAGAACATACCATGTTTATGGATAGAAAGACTGAACATTGTGAAAATGTCAATTCTACCTACAGCAATCTATACATTAAATGCAATTCCAATCCAGATCCTATCAACCTTCTTTAAGGATATGGAAAAAACAATCACTAACTTTATAAGGAAAGCAAAGAGACATAAGATAAGCAAAGCACTATTGAAGAAGAAGAATAAAGTAGGACATCTCACACTCCAAGATCTCAAAACCTACTATACTGACATAGTAGTCTAAACTGCCTCGTATTGGTACAATGACAAACACATAGAAAAACGGAATAGAATTGAGAACCCAGAAATAGATCTGTCGACCTATGGTCAGCTGATCTTTGACAAAGGGCTGAAATCCATTTAATGGGGAAGAGATTGTTTAACAAATGGTGTTGGCAAAACTGGATATCCATTTGCAGAAAAATGAAACGAGATCCATATCTCACATCATACACAAAAACTAACTCCAGATGGATCAAAGACTTAAATGCAAAACGTACAATGACAAAGTTCCTCAAGGAAAAAATTGGGGCAAATTTAAGGGTCTTAATATATAGCATAAATAGACTATCAAGCATAATCCAAAATGCACAACAGCAGAAGATAAATTAGATGAATGAGACTATCTAAAAATTAAATTTTTATGTGCTTCAGAAGATTTCTCCAAAAGAGTCAAAGAGAATGTACAGATTGGGAAAAAATATTTGTCAATGACATATCTGACAAGGGACTTATCTCTAAACTTTGTAGAAAACTCCAACACCTCAGCAACAAAAATAAATCTCCAATTAAAAAATGGGCAGGAATTGAAAGCGAAGATGGCGGACTAGGCAGAAGGATTGCACAGACCCTCTTCAACAAAGAAAAGGGAAACCAATTAACACAGACACAGAAGA
>NW_006921733.1:6311183-6319505 GCF_000298275.1 Orycteropus afer afer
TGAAAAGTGAATTTACTCTGTAAATCTTCACCCAAATCCTAATAAAAAAAAAAAAAAAAATGGGCAGAAGACATGAATAGACACTACACCAAACAGGATATTCAGGCAGCCAATGAACACATGAAGAAATGTCACTAGAGAGATGCAAATCAAAACAGTGAGATACCATTTTGCCCCAGCACTAGTAGCAAAGTTCTACAAGACAGAAAATAACAAATGCTGGTCAGGATGTGGAGAGATTGGGACTCTCATACATTTCTGGTGGGAGTGTCAAATGATACAACCACTGTGGAAAGTTGTATGGTAATTCCTTAAATAGTTGGAATTAGAAATACTATTTTACCCAGCCATTCCATTACTAGGTATACTTCCTAAAAAAAGTGAGAGCCAGGACAAGAACAGATAAATGCACATCCATGTTCATAGCAGCACTATTTACAATAGCCAAAAGATGGAAACAACCTAGGTGTTCATCAACTGAGGAATGGATAATCAAAATATGGTACATACACACAATGGAATATTATGCAATGCTAAAGAATAATATAAAACCTGCAAAACACCACATAACATGGATGAACTTGGAGGACATTATGCTGAGTGAAATAAATCAGTCACAAAAGGACAGATATTGTGTTAGTCCGTTATTGCAAAATGAAAGGAAAGGTTTATATGGTTGTTGTTGTTGTTATGTGCCGTCAAGTCAGACCCGACTCATAGCGACCCTTTCCTTGGGTTTCTGAGGCAGTATCACTACAGAAGTAGATTGCCCCATCTTCCTTCCGAGGAGTGACTATGGAAGGTTTATATATGGAAGGAAATTTTCTTTGTTGGTTACCAGGGATGGGATGGGAGGTAGTGACAAGTATTGATTTGGGTGAAGGGAAGGGCAATGTACCAAATATGAGTGATCAACACAGTGGCATTTAAGAAAAGGAAGACAGAGAGAGGTGCATGAGAGGTAGAGACAACAGAGATGTGCCTTTTGCACATAAGGTACTTCATTGTCAGTGATAGCAAACATTGATCTGTGGGTGGATAGATGGATAGCAGGTTCAATGATCAGGTATGTCTATGCAGAGGGTAGTATGTCCATAACCATGTATAGGGTTGGCAGACAATGTTTCTACAAGTGTACTTGTATGCTCTGTAAAAATGTCCAGGTATATAGTAGAGCTGACAAGGGACAAGGTTGTAGTCACTTCTTGGTCACAGCCAGATATCTGGAGAGAGTGAGTAGCTGGATCTGTGGAGTCTGGACCTTGGTTGCAGTGGACATCAATGCCAATTGGCATAACATTCTACACAAAAACATTGTTCCACATCCTACTTTTGCAAGTAGCAATGGCAATCTTAAAAGCTTGCAAGCAGCCATCTATATGCAATGATGGGTCTCTCCTCATCCAGAGGAAAGAAGAATGAAGGAAACCAAAGATGCATGGAAACAATTAGTCCAAGGGAGTGATATATCATGAGATGCTCAACCTATATGACTATGAGACCAGAAGAAACAGTGGTGCCTAAAGCACTTGACTGCTTACCAGAAGGCTGGAGGTTCAAACCCACCAGCCACTTCTCGAAAGGAAGATGGGGCAATCTACTTCCATAGTTTCACTGCCTTGGAAACCCAAGGAGGGGTCGCTATGAGTCGGGTCCAACTTGACGGCACATAACAACAACAACAGGCTACCACTCTTAACCATTCAGAGGGGGATCTATGTAGGAAATCCTGGAGAGAGTGTGAGAATAATGTGGACAAAACTCAAAATCATTAAAAAAAAAAAAAAAAAAGACCAGTTTTCTTGGTCTGATAGAGCCTGCTGGAACCCCTGAGTCTATGACCCCTATCTGACCTTCAAGTCTGGAATTGAAGCCACTCCTGTGGCTTCCAGTCACACAAAAGACAGGCTCACAATGGAATATTATGCAACATTACATTTACATTAGATAGATACACTTCTTGGAGAGATCAATCATGGGAGAATAGAAGGGCTGTGTATGCACAAGGAGACAGCTCATGGGGCAGGAGTGCTTGAGAGGGAAGGACACAGTGAAGAGATAACTGTGAGGAGGAAATGGGAAGAGAGCTGTTGCATTGTGGAAAATTGCACTCAATATCATGAGACAAAGTGTATGTGAACTACTGTATGGAAAATGAATTGTTGTTGTTATTGTTATGTGCAGTCAAGTCGGACCCGACTCATAGCGACCCCTCCTTGGGTTTCCCAGGCAGTATCACTACGGAAGTAGATTGCCCCATCTTCCTTCCAAGGAGTGGCTGGTGGGTTTGAACCACCAGCCTTCTGGTTAGCAGCCAAGTGCCTTAGCCACTGTGCTACCAGTGTGCAACAAACTTAGATTGCTCCTCCATGACTACTTCTAATACTAACACTGATATTTTATTATTTTTACTTGAGTAATATATCAAATTTATTTTTACAAAGGGAAACTGTTCTTAAGAAAGTCTCAGATTTTTAATGGCAATCAAATCATGGTGCACATTAGTTGTACATTTGGAAGGCAAGTTGTACATTTAGAAGAACTTTTTTTAGGAGTTTTTGACAAATAGTTCACAACATTAATCCAGCTGCCTTCCCAGATAGTCTTATATAGCTCCCAGAATCAGGATAGACCCAACCCTGTTTTCTAAATCCCATCCCTACAAATGTTGCTTCAGTTAGGAATACTTTACTGACAGAGAATATAATGTTATTAGAAAAAATTTAATTAGAAAATGTTGTATCTAGCCTACCAAATAAGGAGCTCTGGTGGCTCAACAGTTAAGTACTTGTCTGCTAACTAAAATGTTAGTAGTTCAAGCCCACCCAGAGTTTCCATGGGAGAAAGACCTGGAGATCTGCTTCCAAAAAGATTACAGCCAAGAAAAGCCTATGGGGAAGTTTCACTCCATCACATGGGGTCACTATGTATTAAAATTGACTTGATGGCACCTAATCTAATACAATTTACCAAATACATTATATGAAATCAAATCTTTTTCTACACCAACATTAGAAATCATCCCTTTGGGAATCAATTGGCTGAAAAATGTATCTGTGAGTCTACTAGCTCACGGGGGGGGTCTGGGTGCTTCTGTGGCTCTCCTTTCCTCCCTGTGTAGTCATCTTAACTGTACCAAGCAGCTCAGCCTCAAGCTTTTCCTTCCATGCCCATAGTGCCCCCTGATCTAAAGAAGCTCCCTGCCTTCTACCAGTCCCCAGTCTGCCCCTCACTTTTATCTTTTGAAATGTCTCTTATCCCAGATTCCCTCCAGTACCTGATGCTGTGGTGTTCAGACACAGAGCACTTGTCTCTTAGACCATCTTCTATGAAATGCAAATTTGGAGAAAGGACTTTATGAAGTTTTCCAATAAAAATGAAAAATGAGTTTGTGATGGCTACTATCTAAGTAGTAAATGACTAAATGGTGATGTCTTTAGAAACAGCTACTTGTTTTTAATAAATACTTTAAGATCCTTTTCAAGGGAAGTGTGTAAAATAAGGCTAGACATTTTGACAGAAATGACATTTTATTGACAATATGGAAAAAGAATTGTAATGAAAAACAAGGCAATGTTCCCAGGCTAAATCATTTTTATCTAGATGTACACCTCAGAGTTTGTAGACAGCTGGTGCAGGTCATGGCTGCATCCTCTGTGCATTCATGCAGGCTTTCCATCACAGCCAGTGGCTGTGTAGGACTGCCTACCACTAGATAGCACTTTTGCCTACTGCAAAGCTCCATCTTCTGCATGTTTTTCCTCCCCAAGGAAAAAAGATCCCAATTTGCTCCAGTGAACTCCCAACTCAAAAGGAAAGTGGGCAGAAGTGCCTTTCAGCATTCATGTTGGCATTCTGCCTGCCAGAAGCTTTTTGCAGAGCTCTCTGCCTCTCTCCATCCAGCTTTTAGAGGCCTGAAAGATGTGAGAGACCCAGACAGAGTTTATGCTGATACACATGAACTCCAAACCGAAATTCCAAGGAGAACTCTAGAAGTGGTCCCAGAGAGAAACAGGGCAGACAACAGCTAGATTTGGGAAAGGCAGGCAGCAGGAACACATTGAGGTATGAAAGAGGACCCCTAAGATAGAGTTATGGACCCAGAGTTATCCCAACTCATGGCAGACTGCCTTCCCAGGCTGCATGGACACACACACACACACACACACACACACACACACACACACACCTGTCCATCTGCTTAGGTTAGATCCACTTGGCTGCAGATAAAATGCTGATATGTCACCACAGAGTTAAGGCAAGATCCTCTGCCTAATTATGAACAGATGATGTTGTGCTCTGGTAGCATAGCGCCTAAGGCACTTGACTGCTCACCAGAAGGCTGGCGGTTCAAACCCACCAGCCCCTCCTTGGAAGGAAGGTTGGGCAATCCTACTTCCATAGTGATACTGCCTCGGAAACCCAAGGAGGGGGTCGCTATGAGTCGGGGCTGACTCGACGGTAAACAACAACAGTGTTGTCCTGAATAACTGTGGTTCCTTTCTTTTTCTTTGCAAACTGGAGACAAGATCCAGAGGCAATTGGACTGTTTAATTCTAAGGCCACTCAGCCCAGAGGCCAGGGCCAAAAGTATATAGGTGGGGGCATCCTCAATGGGAGTTAGAGAAGAGGGTCTCTGGGCAAACACCAGCACCCAGGCCCAGCCAAAAGTTGCCAAGATGGATGAACATGTAGGTAGGAGGCTGCAATTTACAATAACAATTGCAATTGTTATTGCAATTCATTTCCTGAACAAATATATTGTTATTGAAAGTTCATCACCTTTGACAGTTCCAGCAAGATGGTAGAATAGGCAGACAAGGTGTCCAGACCTTCTGCAACAATCCAGTGAGAAAACAATTGAAACCAATGAAGATGACCCTGGAGCCCAGAGTTCTGAAGGGAAGCATAAAGAAGCAGATTATATACCAACTTGTAGAAGAACCTGAATTAAAACAGTGAGTGAGAAGACAAATGGAGCTGTGGACTGTAGGCTGTCATAAGGGCACCACCATTTTGATTATATCACTGTAGCAATGTAAGAATTGGGTGTGCTCACTAAAAACTGCATGGGCAAGGATTGCATTGCTGCCTGACAAAAAGAAAGGACAACAGCAAAGGAGACAGAAAGACCTATGGACTGCCAGCAGCTGTCCTGATGGAGCAGCCATTTTGAATATTTGCAAGGGGAGGGCATGAGCACTTTTAATATAGGCAAGTGGCATTCTTACCTGGATGGCTACACAGGAGTGGGCTCAGCTTTCTGAGGATAGCATGGGCAATTGCACTGGAGGTTGCTAACTGGAAAGGTGCAATATTCTTCTTGTTACTCTTATACCCCATACACTCTTGGTGAATAGAGATGTGATCATCCCCCACTTCCACCCACCTTCTTGAACAACAGGAATTCCATCCCAATCAGTGTCCTGAGAGAACATGAGTGGCATGCCTCTCCCCCACAGCTTTGTTTTTGATTGTTTGTTTTAAAATTTTTCTTTTTATCTTCCTCCATTCTTACTTTATTTCCCCATTTTTTCCTTTCTTCTGTTTCTTCCAATCCCTTGTTATTCCTTTTGCAGTTTTCCTATTTTTCCTTTACCATTCTTTTACTCTTGATCTTTTCTCCCATTCCTTGTTCCCCAGATATTGTGGATTTTTTCTTTCTTTTTCTCTTATTATCTTTCTTTTATGGTCTCTTAATATAGTTTGAAAATTTTTCTTCACATTTGTTGCATTATTTTTGTGTGTGTGTGATTTTTCCTGTTTGTTTATGTGGTTTGAGTTTTATTTATTTATTTTGTGGATTGTTTATTTATTTATTTGTTTGAGTGGAAGGCAGCAACAGTTACAACACAACACTACCATACCTGTACCTCCTGCAACCTCACCCACTGAGTGAGGGCCAATACTTGCTTTTGCACCAACTGAGCAATGATAGACAGTGGCCAATACCAGCTCCACTCAACCACAACTGCATCTTACAAACAGCTAACAGAAACCTGTGCACACACTTGCACTTTCTTTCACACATTAAATATAACACCATCACAATATTTTGGAGGCAACATACTGTCACAGTCAAAACAAACAAGCAAGATAAAATAGTAGAAACAAGGCACCAGGAATCAAATCCAGAAAACATCACTAAGGAAGAAACAGCATTGGAAATCCCTAATAAGGAATTCAAAAGAATTATATTTGGGTATCTTCAATGGGTTGAGAGATAGATCAAGGAAAACAGTGATAAAATTAAGGAAAACACAGACAAAACTCTAGAACAATTTAGGAAAACAATACAAGAACAAATTGACAAAATAAGCAAAAAATTAGAAATGATGCAAAAACAACAAATAAAAATCTAGAAGATTAAAACTAAGATTTCAGAAATAACATATTGAAGGGGCAAAGGAGTAGAATCAAATCCATGGAAGACAGAATTAATGACATTGAAGACAAATACCTCAATATTCTTTGTTAAAGGATCAGTCAAAAGATCCAAACAAAATTAACAAAGCCTAAGGTACATGTAGTATACCATCAAGAGGAATAACCTACATTTAATTGGAATTCCAGAACAGGAAGAGATAAATAAAAGCACAGAGAATGTTTTTGAAGATTTGTTGGAAGAGAATTTCCCTAATATGATGAAAGATGAGAATATATCTATTTAAGAAGTTCAATGAACCCCAAACAGGATAGACCCCAAAGGAAAATAACCAAGCAATATCATCATCAAACCCACCAAAACCAAAGACAAAGAAAGAATCCTGAAAGCATGGAAAAAATGAAAAGTTACCTATGTAGGCCAACCAAAAAGATTAAGCTCTGATTTCTTGGCAGAAACCATGCAGGCAGGAAGGTAACAGGATGATATATGTAAAACCCTGAAAGAAAAAAATTTCCAAACAACAAATACATATTAAAAAAAAAAAAAAAAAACTTCACTGCCATTGAGTCAAGTCCAACTCATAGCAACCCTCATTGGGTTTCTAAGGTGGTAAATATTTATGGAAATAGATTGCCTTATCTTCTTTCCACAGGGAAATGGGTTTGGACCACCAACATTCTAATTAGAAGCCAAATGCCTTAGGTATTGCACCACCAGAGCTTTTTATATTATATAAGAATTATATACCTGGAAAAATTTTTGCTCAAATATGAGGGTGAAATTAGGAGATTTACAGATAAGTGGAAATTAAGGGAATTTATTAAAACCAAATCAACCTTACAAGTCATGTTAAAGGGAGTTCTCTCAATAGAGAACCAACAACAGCAAACAAACTGACAATTAACCCACATGATGACACCACACCAGTTATAGAATTATCCAAAGTAAAATGAGCTTACAAGATTGTAAATGGAACCAGAGACAACAATTTGTAAATGAGGACAACTACAAATCAGAGGGAATAAATAGAGTAGTTACAGAACTTCTAAATGGTGAGACAGTCAAGACAATTGTGAGACAGAAAAGACTGTTTTAAACTTGGGAAGAAAATAATAAATGCAACCTCAAAGAAAAAGAAATCTTCACAGCAAAAACAAAAAAAAAAAAAGAGGGGTTCAGGTACGATGGTGGAATAAGGAGACAAACTACACAGACTCTCTTCAACAGAGAAAGGAGGAACCAATTAATACAGGTACAGAAAGTAATCCTGGAGCCCTAAGCTTTGAAAATGAGTATACAGAAGTAGACTAAACTTCAAGTAATAGAAGAATCTGCATGGAAACAGTGAAAAAGGAGACGTACAGAGCTGCAGACTCTCAGTGATCCTGAAAGCACAGACAGTTTGGATATTGTCAAATGATGTTAGTACCTAAGAATTAACCTACAAACCAACACTGCTACCCAGGGGCTACACTGAGCACTGCATTGGTGCTGGTGAATAAAAGGGGAAACAGCAAAGAAGGAGACAAATGGACCTGTAGGCTTTTGGTTGTCCAGAGGACACAGACATTTTGAATGTTTACAAGTGATTCAAACATTTTGGATATTTAAAACAACATTCTCTCAGATTCCAGGGACCTAAGAGTAGGCTCCGTTTGTCAGGGACAGCAAGGACATGCTGGACATGAAATACTGGAAAGGTGTGATTTTCCCCTTGTTACTCATGTACCCAACACCTTCTTGATGAATGAAAGTTCAGTCATCCTTCACTCCCACTTACATTCTGGGCTGGTAGGAATTCTATCCCAGTCTGCATGCTCTGATGGAGCCTGGGTACCCTGCCATGCCCCACTCAGATTTTTTTGTTGTTGTTATTTTAGTTTATTTGGTTTTGTCTGTTTTAAAATTATTATTACCTTTTTTTTTTTTTTTAA
>NW_006921733.1:6320191-6326271 GCF_000298275.1 Orycteropus afer afer
AAAAAAAAAAAAAAAAAACTTAGGCAAATATCTCCAACATAAAACAACCAATTAAATATAAATACAACAAAATCACAATGGCTTGGAAAGAAGAGACCATCACATCCACACAAAGAAGCAAGATAAAGCAATAGAAACAAGGGAGCAGGATATAGGCCCAGAACACATTCCTGAGGAAGAAGTAGCATTAGAATACCCTAATAAGGAATTCAAAAGAATTTTATTTAGGCACCTTCAATGGATTGAGAGATAGATCAAGGAAAACACTGACAAAATTAAGAGAAACAAAGATAAAACCGCAGAACAATTTGAGAAGGAAATACAAAAACAAAATGACAAAATAAATGAAAGATTAGAAATGATATAAAATCTACAGACAGAAATCCAAAATATTAATACTAAATTTTCAGAAATAGATAACACATTGAAAGGGCAAAGGAGTAGAATCAAATCAATGGAAGACAGACTTAATGAGATTGAAGATAAATACCTAAAGACTCCTTCAGAAAGGGATAAATCAGAAAAAAAGATCAAAACAAAATGAAGAAAGCCTAAGATTCATGTGGGATAGCATAAAAAAAATAAAATAACATACATGTAATTGGAATTCCACAACAGGAAGAAATATATAACCACACAGAAAATTGTGCTAGAATTATCGGAAGAGAACTTCCCTGATAAAATGAAACATGAGATTATATCCATTCAGGAAGTCCAATGAACCCCAAGCAGGAATGACCACAAAAGAAAATCACCAAGATCATCATCATCAAACTCACCAAAACCAATGACAAAGAAGGAATCCTGAAAGCAGCACAGGAAAAATGAAAAGTTACCTACAAAGGACAACCAAAAAGAATAAGCTCTGATTTCTCACCACAAGCCATGCAGGTAAGAAGGCAATGGGAAAGAATATACAAAACCTGGAAAGAGAAAAATTTTCAACCATGAATTATAAACTCAGCAAAATTGTCCCTCAAATATAATGGTGAAATTAGGAAATATCCAGATAAGTGGAAAATAAGGGACTTTGTTAAAACCAGACCAACCTCACAAGAGATACTAAAGTGAGACCTATGGACAGGGAACCAATAATACCGAACAAGACCTGACCATTAATTCAGATGATGACATAACCCAGAAACCAACCCATTTATAAAAGTATCCAAAGTAAAATAAGTTTACAAGATTGTAAACAGGGAACCAGAGACATCAATTGGCAAATTAAGACAAGTACAAACCAAAAAGAGGGGAAAAAATTGTAGTTGCAAAACTTCTAAGTGGTGAGGAAGTCAAGAGAGTTAAGATATAATAGACTGTTCTAAACTCAGGGAGAACATTATAAATCACAGGGAAATCACAAGGAAAAAGGATAAACCTGCACATCACAACAAAAAAGAGGACTAGCACAAATATTTAGCAAATAATAAAACAATAGCAAGGATCTCTGAACAAAATGACCTCAGCACAGAAAGCTATATGGAACAAAGAAACCAAGAACACCATGAGAAAACACATAACAAAATGACAGCAACCAATTCATACTTGTTGATAATTACAATGAATGTCAATAGATTAAATGCACCATTCAAGAGACGTAGAGTTGCAGACTTGATAAGAAAACATAATCCAGGAATATACTGTCTACAAGAGACACACCTTAGAGACAAAGAAAAAAATAGACTAAAAATAATAGATTGGAAAAAGATATATTAAACAACTGACAACCAAAACACAGCAGGAGTGGTAATATTAATTTCTGATCAAATTGACTTTAAACAAAAACCACTATACGAGACAAGGCAGGGCATTATATGATGATTAAAGGATCAATTGAACAAGAAGATATAACCATAATAAATACCTATGGGCCCAATGAAAGAGCCTCAAAATATGTAAATCAGACTTTAGCAGAATTAAAAAGGCAAGAAGATGACTCCACAGTCATAGTAGGAGACTTTAATATACCACTTTCAATGAAAGAACTGTTGGAAAGAAACTCAACAAAGATGCAGAGGAACTAAATAATACAATCCACCAACTTGACCTTATAGACATCTACAAAGCACTTCACTAAACAACAGCACAATATGCACTCTTTATCAGTCTACATGGCACATTCACCAGCATAGCCCATATGCTAGACCATAAAGCAAGCCTTAATAAATTTAAAAACATTGAAATACTGTAAAGCTTCTTCTCAGATAACAATGCTATAAAATTAGAAATCAACAATAGGAAGATCAATGAGCAAACACGTGGCAACTGAACAACATCCTCCTTAAGAATGATCGGGTAATAGAAGAAATAAAAAGTGAAATTCAAAAAATTCTTTGAATCATACAAGAATGAAAATACAACATACTAAAATTTTGGGGACACAGCAAAAGCAGTGACCAAAGGCCAATTTATACCAATAAATGCATACATTAAAAAAGAAGAAAGAGTCAAAAATATTTTAAACCAAAATCTTCAATAATATGAAAAGGAACAGAAAGAAAATCTTAGTCACCAGAAGAAAGGAAATAATAAAGATTCAAGGAGAAATCAATGAAACAGAAAATAGAAAGACAATAGAAAAATTCAAAAAGACTAGAAGTTGCTTTTTTGAAAAGATTAATAAAATTGAAAAACCACTGGCAAATTTAACAAAGGAAAAGAGGGAGAAAATACAAATAAGAAACACAATGGGTGACATCACAAAAGAACCAACTGAAATAAAAAGGATAATATCAAGATATTATGAAGAACTGTACTCTAACAATTTTGAAAATGTGGAAAAAATGGACAGATTTCTAGAATCACACTACTTACCAAAGCTAACACAGTAGTGTGTTTCCACTAAGGTGACAAAATTGAACAAATCCAGAACAAAAGAAGAAATTGAACAGGTCATGAAAATTTACCAACCAAAAAAAAGTTCTGGCCCAGACAGTTTCCTCGGAGAATTCTACAAAACATTCAGAGAAGAACTGAACCAATCCTACTCAAACTATTCCAAAACATAGAAAAGGATGGAATCCTCCCCAACTCATTTTTATGAAGAAAGCATAACCTTGATACCAAAATCAGGAAAAGACATCACTCAAAAGGAAAATTACAGACCAATATCCCTCAGAAATATACATGGCAAAAATCTTCAATAAAATCCTAGCCAATAGAATCCAACAACATATCCAAAAATAAGTCATTACAACCAAGTGGAGTTCATATCAGGTATACAAGGATGGTTCAACATTAGGAAAACAATTAATGTCATCCACCACATTAATAAAACAAAGGAAAAGAACCACATGATCATATCAGTAGATACAGAAAAGGCATTTGATAAAATCCAACACCCATTCCTGATAAAAACTCTCAGCAAAATAGGAATAGAAGGGCCATTCCTCAATATAATAAAGGGCATATATGCAAAATCAACAGTCAACATAATTCTTAATGGTGAGAGACTGAAATCCTTCCCCTTTTGAACAGGAGCCAGACAAGGATACCCTCTATCACCATATCTATACAACATTATATTGGAAGTCCTAACCAAGGCAATAAGGCAAGAAAAGGAAATCAAAGCCATCCAAATTGGTAAGGAAAAAATAAAACTATCCCTGTTTCCTGGTGATAGGATACTATATCTAGAAACCCAAAAACCAAAGAAAACAAACTCACTGCCGTCAAGTGGGATCCAACTCATAGCAACCCCTCTTTGGGTTTCCAAGATGGTATCACTACTGAAGTAGCTTGACCAATTTTCCTTCCGAGGAATCGCTGCTGGGTCTGAACTGCCAGACTTCAGATTAGCAGTCAAATGCCTTAGCCACTACACCACCAGAGCTCCTAGAAACCCAAGGGACTCAGTGAAAAATCTACTGGAAATAATTAATATTAGCACAGTGGCAGGATACAAGATCAACATACAAAACTCAGTTGGATTCCTCTACACCAGCAAAGACATTACTGAAAATTAAATAAGGAAATCAATACCATTTAAAATAGTTACCAAAAATAATAAAATACTTGGGAATAAATCTTACCAGTGACACAAAAGAACGTACAAAGAAAACTATAAAAGACTACTTCAAGAAACCATAAAAGATCTACATAAATGAAAGAACATACTATGCTCATGGAAATGAAGACTGAACATTGTGAAAATGTCAGTTCTACCCAAAGCAATCTATACGTTCAACACAATCATAATCCAGATACCATCAACATTCTTTAAGGGTATAGAAAACCCAATCATTAATTTTATATGGAAATGAAAGAGACTTCAGATAAGCAAATCATTATTGAAGAACAACAAAGCAGGAAGTCTCACACTCCCAGGTCTTAAAACCCACTATACAGCCACAGTAGTCAAAACTGCCTGGTATGTGTACAATGACAGACACATAGATCAATGGAATAGAATTAACAACCTAGAAATAGATCCATCAATCTATAATCAGCTGATCTTTGAAAAAGGGCCAAAATCCATTAAATGGGGAAGAGGTGGTCTCTTTAACAAATTATGCTGGCAAAACTGTATATCCATTTGCAGAAAAATGAAGCAAGATCTGTACCTCACACCATACACAAAAATCCAGATGTATCAAAGACTTAATATGAAACCTATAACTATAAAATTCCTCAAGGAAAAACTAGTCACAGATTTAGGGTCCCTAATATATGGCATGAATAGACTATCAAACATTACACAAAAGGCACAAACAGCAGAAGATAAACTAGATGAATAGGACCTTCTAAAAATTAAATTATTGTGTACCTCCAAAGACTTCTCCAAAAGAGTAAATAAATACGCAACCTACAGATTGGGAAAAAATATTCAACAATGACGTATCTGATAAGGGACTTATCTCTAGAATTTATAGAAAACTTCAACAGCTCATCAACAAAAAGGGAAAAAATCCAATTTAAAAAAGGGCAGAAGACATGAATAGACACTTCACCAAAGTGGATATTCAGGCAGCCAAGAAACATATGAAGACATGATCATTAGCCATTAGAGAGATGCAAATCAAAACAACAACACAATACCATCTTGCCCCAGCACTAGGAGCAAAGTTCAACAAGACAGAAAATAACAAATGCTGGCAAGGATGTAGAACAAATGTTAGTGAGGATGTGGAGAGATTGAGACTCTCATACACTGTTGGTTGGATTGTGAAATGATACAACCATTGTGGAAAGCAGTGTGGTGATTGCTTAAAAAGTTGGAATTAGAAATACCATTTGATCCAGACATTCCATTACTAGGTATATATCCTAAATAAGTGACAGCAAGGACAAGCACAGATATATGCACACTCAGATTCATCTCAGCACTATTTAAAACAGCAAAAAGGTGGAAACAACCTAGGTGCCCATCAACAGAAGAATGGATAAGCAAACTATGGTACGTACACACAATGGAATGCTATGCAACCCTAAAGAATAATGTAGAATCTACAAATCACCACATAAGATGGATGAACTTGGAGGATATTATGCTGAGTGAAATAAGTCAATCACAAAAAGACAAATATTGTATTAGTTCATTATTGTAAAAGTCAAGGAAAGGTTTACATATGGAAGGAAATTTTCTTTTTTGGTTACCAGGGGTGGGAGGGTTAGGGAAGGAACACTGTTAGATAGTTAGAGACAAGCATTGATTTGGGTGAAAGGAAGGGCAATGTATCAAATGTGAGTTATCAACACGATGGCATTGAGGAAGAGGAAGACAGAGAGAGCTGCATGGTACATACAGAAAATGAAGATAAACCCTTTTGCACATACAGTACAGTGTTGTCAGTGAAAGTAAACAATGATATATGCATAGATAGATGGGTCAGCCGCAGGGATCCAGGTGAGGAGAGGGAACTCAGGCATGCCCAAAACAGCAGGGTGGGAGAATGGGAGAAAGGGGATAAAAAGCCAGGAACACGGACAGCGGAGCAGTCAGCCGCAGGAACCCAGGTAAGGGTGGTATGAGAGGTTTCCAACAGGGAGACAAACTTGTCTGTTGGTCTGTCTTACCATGGTGATATGCTGATGAGAGTTTTGAGGCTGAGCCACTACTGTTTCAAACCCAGTGGAATGCA
>NW_006921733.1:6332218-6334993 GCF_000298275.1 Orycteropus afer afer
ACAATGAATAAGGAAGACTGAAGAAGAGTTGATGCTTTTGAATTGTGGTGCTGGCAAAGAATGCTGAAAGTACCATGGACTGCTAAAAGAACTAATAGATCTGTCCTGGAAGAAGTGCAGCCAAAATGGTCCTTGGAAGCGAGAATGGCCAGACTTCGTCTCACCTATTTTTGTCATGTTGTCAGAAGGGACCATTTCCTGGAGAAGGATGTCATTCTTGATAGGATGGAGGGTTGAGGAAAGAGGGGGAAGCCTTCAACAAGATGGATTGACACGGTGGCTGTGATGATGGGCTCAGGCATAGCAGGGATTGTGGAACTGGCATGGCACTGGGCAGTGTCTCGTCCTGTTGTGCATGGAGTCGCTATGAGTTGGAAATGACTCGATGGCACCTAACAACAACAACAGATGGGTGGACGGGTTGAACTATTAAATATGTCTATGCAGGGGGAAGTATGCCCATGACCATATATAGAGTTGGCAGACAATGTTTCTACAAGTGCATTGGTATGTTCTGTAAGATTTTCCAGGTATATAGTAGAGATGACAAGAGACAAGATTTTAGTCTCTTCTTGGCCTTAGCTAGTTACCCAGAGGGAGAGAGTAGTTGGACCTGTGGGCTCGGGACCATAGTATCAGGGGACATCAAGCTCAATTGGCATAACATAGTACACAAAACATTGTTCCACATCCTACTTTGTTGAGTAGTAACTGGGGTCTTAAAAGCTTATAAGTGTCCATCTAAAGGCAACGATGTGTCTCTCTTCATCCAGAGCAAAGAAGAATGAAGAAAACCAAAAGTGCATAGAAACAATTAGTCCAAGCTACTGGTATACCATATGATCCTACGAGACTATAAGACTATCCGACTATGAGATCAGAAGAACTAGATGGTGCCTGGCTACCACTATCAACCACTCAGAGGGGAATCTATGTAGGAGATCCTGGAGAGAGTGGAAGAACAATGAGGAACAAAACTCAAAATCATTAAAAAAAAAAAAAATTTCTAGTCTAGTAGAGCCTGGTGAGACCCCTGAGACTATGGCCCCTAGCTGCCCTTCAGGTCTAGAATTGAACCCATTCCTGTGGCTTCTAGCCAAACAAAACACAGGCATATGAACTGAACATTTACATTAGTTAGGTACATTCCTTGGAGAGATCAATCATGGGAGAACAGAAGAGCTGTGTATGCACAGGGAGACAGCTTGGGGGGCAGGAATGCATGGGAGGGAAGGACACAGGGAAGAGGTGGTGGGGTAGAAGTGGGAGGGGAGCTGTTGCATTGTGGGAAATTGCAGGCAATATCATGAGATAAAGTGTATGTGATGTGTTGCATGAAAAGTGAATTTGCTCTGTAAACTTTCACCCAAATCACAATAATTTTTTTTTTTAAAAAAAGGAAAGAGATCTGCATAAATGGGAGAACATACTATGCTCGTGGATAGGAAGTTTGAACATTGTGAAAGTGTCAATACTACCCAAAGCAATCTATACATTCAATGCAATCCCAATCCAGACCCCATCAACATTTTTTAAGGATATGGAAGAAACAATCATTAATTTTATATGGAAAGGAAAGAGACCTTGGATAAACAAAGCACTGTTGAAGAAGAACAAAATAGGTGATCTCACACTTCTGAATCTCAAAACTGGTATACAGCCACAGTAGTGAAAACAGTCTGGTATTCATATAACAACAGACACATAGACCAGTGGAACAGAATTGAGAACCCACGCATAGATCAGCTGATCTTTGACAAAGGTCCAAAATCCATTAAATGGGGAAGAGAGATTCCTTTTAACAAATGGTGCTGAGAAAACTGGATATCCATTTGCAGAAAAATGAAACAAGATCCATACTTCATACCACACACAAAAACTAACTCCAGATGGATCAAAGACTTAAATCTGAAACCTAAACCTATAAAGACCATCAAAGAAAAGATAGGAGCATACTTAGGGGCTCTAATTTATGACATAAATAACTATCAAGCATACTCAAAAATGCAGGAACAGCAGAAGATAAACTAGGTGAAATGAGAACCTACAGAATGTGAAAAAAATATTTGGCAATGACACACTGGCAAAGGACTTATCTTTAAAATTTTTAGGGAACTCTAAAATCTCAGCATCAAAAAGACAAAAAAATACAATTAAAAAATGGGCTGAAGACATAAACAGACACTTCACCACAGAGGATATTCAGGTGGCCAACAAACACATGAATAAATATTTATGGTCATTAGCCATTAGAGAGATGCAAATCAAAACAGCATTGAGACATCATATCACCCCAGCATTAATAGCAAAGTTCAACAAGACAGAAAATAGCAAATACTGGCAAGGATGTGAAGAGATTGGGACTCTCATACACTGCTGTCAAATGATTCAACCACTGTTGAAATCAGTATGGCAATTCCTGAAAAATTTATAATTACAAATACCATTTGATCCGGCAATCCCATTACTAGGTATATTACTTAAAGAAGTAATAGCCAGGACATATATATATATATATATATATATATATATATATATATATATATGCACATCCATGTTCATTACAGCAGTATTCACAATAACAAAGAGATGGAAATAGCCTAAGTGCCCATTAACCAAGGAATGAATAAACAAAGTGTGGTAGTTAAAAAAAATGGAATACTATGCAACACTAAAGAATAATGTAGGATCTGAAAAACACCACATAACACAGGCAAACTTGGAGAACATTATGCTGTGTGAAGTAAGTCAATCACAGAAGGACAAATATTGTAT
>NW_006921733.1:6335296-6336899 GCF_000298275.1 Orycteropus afer afer
CACACACACATATAAATATACATGTATACCTAAGATTGTTTGTGGGGCATTGAGTTATGCTAATGGTGGTAGAATATTTTGGAAAGGGATGACAATAATGGTAGCACATGAAAAATGTTACCAATGTCCCAGAGCTGTAAATGTGGAAGTTGTTATGTTGGTGACTGTCTTGTTGTGTGTGTTTTCTCCACAATAAAAGTAAATAGAAAAGAAAATAAAGACTATGAAGGTGGGGGCATGTGTAGGGCTTGGACAAAATGGACTAATCAGTCCTAAAATGGACTGATTTACAAATCCATTTTAGGTTTTGATTTTTTTTTTCTTTTTTTAATGAAGTGCATTTGTGTATAAGATGTTGTTCTTTGCACACATCTGATGTGAGCATTTCTACCATGTCATTAAATTTTAAATTTCCTTTGAACATAAATTTGTAATGGATACATATTATCCATCTGATGAGCTTGCCTTAATTCATTTGACAATTTAATTAAACTATTCCTCTTTCATTAATAACCATGCTATGAATAACCTTATCATAAATAAATTACTCTTATAAAGAAATTTTATGTACATTATTTTGTAGGTGAAATTCGTAGAAGCTAAATAAGACTTCAAAAGGTAAGCACTTTTATGGTTCTTGGTCTATTTTGCCAAATGGCTCTCCAGAAATGCAATCCTTTAATGATGTATTGTGACATTAGTAAGATATAGAGCTATCTTTACTCCAATTCTTGCTAATACTGGCTATTATATCTTTTTTTTTTCCCTTAAATCTTTGACAATAGGAAAAATGTTATTTTCCTCTTTGCGCTTGCATTGTTATTATTTGAGAGGTAGAATTTTTTCTTATTTATTAGGAAATAATGCCTTTATTCATATTTCTATCCTTCAGTATGAAGAACATTCAGAATTTTCTCCTGTGCTTTGTTAGAATTTCTTGGATGAAACTTATCACTCACCACCACTACCACTACCACCCACCTAACACAAATTCTCAACCAATTGAGAAATCCACTCTGAAGTCAGCTAAGGACTTTCTACTTGATTACTCATAGAACCAAAGCAAGTCAATTCCCACTCAGCAGGAGTCAAAGCTTCAGGACTTAGCCCTACAGCTACCCTAGGCAGGAAGCAGAGCAAAAACAGATATGTGTGTGGTGGAGGGGTGAGGGTAGATAAGAGGTGGGATAAAGTGGCCAAATGCCTGGAACTGCCCAATATTTTCCAAGAAGTCCTTCCTTCTCAGTGGGGAGGAGCCAGGGTGTACTAAAGGAGTACGTTTCCCTGCTGGGGAGAAGGCAAATGTCTCTTTCCTAGGGCTTCTTTTTCAAACTTGAGCAGATATCAGAATCCCCTAGCAGGCTTATTAAACCAGATGATTGGGCATACCCCCAGAGTTTCTGATTCCATAGGTCTCCTAGGTCTTAGATAGGAGCCAAGGTTTTTTGTCTCTAAAACTAGCCCAGGGACCAGAAGAAATAGATGGTGCTTGGCTACTACTGTCAACCACTTGGAAGAGGATCTTTGTAGGAGATCCTGGATAGACAGGGGGAACAATGTGGAACAAAACTCAAAATCATTTGGAAAAAAAAAAAAAAACGGG
>NW_006921733.1:6337046-6341344 GCF_000298275.1 Orycteropus afer afer
TAGTTGAGCATTTATCTGAGGTAGATACATTCCTTGGAGAGAACAAGTAAGAGAGAAAGAAGGGCTGCTCAGGCACAGGGAGACAACTCAGGGGTTAGGAGTGCATGGAGGGATGGTCACAGGCAAGTGGTACCTATCGGGAGGAAGTGGGAGAGGAGATGTTGCATTGTGCTAAATAGTGGTCAAAGTCATGAGACAAAGTGTATGTGATCTGCTGTATGGAAAGTATATTTGCTCTGTAAATTTTCACCCAAATCACAATAAAAATAAAAATTGAGAAAAAAAACAAAAACTTGACAACAACAACAACAAAATAAAAACAGCCCAGGTAATGCTGATGTGCCCCATTTAGGAAACAGGACTTGAGGAGTGGGCCCTCAGCTCCCTGCCTAACACATACCAGTTCTTTGTTCCCTGCAAACTAACCTTTGGGTAAGGATGACTCTTAAAGGAGAACCTGCATTCAAACAGCTTTAAGGAAGTCCCTCCTCCACCCAGGATCTCCTCCACAATGCCATCTCCTGGTCATACTTCATTCTCCCTAATCTCAGAAAGGTGTGTAAAAGACAACTAAACTAAGAGAGAGAGAAAATATGTTGCATCTAATGCCCTTGCAGCTGATCAGATCAGATCAGATCAGATCATGGAGGATGTTTACATCATTACATAACTGCCAAACCACTGAGAATCATGGTCCAGATATCTGACACATATCAAGGCAGAGGGCACAATTCAATCGATAGCATTCCACCTTCTGGATCCCCAAAATTCATATCTTTGCCACCTGCAAAACACTTTCATGCCATCACATCATTCCAAAAGTCTTAAATCAACTACAAGTCCAAATTCCTTCTTGGAACAAAGTTCCTCTTCATCTATGAATCCAGATTACAAAATATATGCTTTCAAAGTACAATGGTGAAATAGACATAAAGTAGATATTTCCATCACAAATGGGAGAAATTGGTGTGACAGACATGAAATTGGGCACCAAAAAATCCTGTAAAAGAATTTGCGCCAGCTCTTAATCCTTGAGGACAATTCTCTGTTCTCTGAGACTATCTAGGCAATGGCCTTGCCCTCCAGACTCTGGGTGTTGGCCACACTCTCTGAATGCTGCATGGAGGTCCCTCAGTCCTGGGCGTCCAAGCCCACTGTGACAGCAACTCTGCTTCCTCATTCTCATACTCCATCAGAGTGGTGACTTCACTACCTTGGCCTCGACAGACCCTGTTCTTCTGCCCCTTGAGGATGACAACCTCTCCCATCAGCTTTAACCCTGAAGACTGCCCTAGGCTCCTCTTTCCTGCTCCATCAAGTGCCATGGCCAGTGACATGCCATCAACATAAGCCAGGGCTGTGTTGGTAAGTTCTACATTTAGTGTTATTGCACATGAAGAAGGAGATGTGGTGATGCAATGGTTAAGTACTGGGATGTTAATTGAAAGGGTAGTGGTTTAAATTCAACATCCATGGAGAAAATGATGTGGCAGTATGCAAGACTACAATCCTGGAAACCTAATGGGATAGTTCTACCCTGTCCTTCAAGGTCACTATCAGTCGGATTGGACTTAAGGGCTATGAGGTTTTGGCAGCATTAAGAAAAGTGGTGAGAGTAACTTTAACTTCAGTTCTTTCTGCTGCCCCCCATCCCATTATCATAACAGAATACATAGCTATGAGTGATGGTCCTATGAGACCAAAGCAAAGAAAATGCAGAATTCTAGAAATATCTTTTGTTTTTTCCTCATTTGTCATTGCTAAAGATGTCATTAGCAAGAAGGAATAACCTCTTCAAACAGCTGGAGGAATACATGTTAATGATGATGATTCTTCTAGTTGTAAGTGAGATGTTTTCCTGAGACTATAATATTTTTCAAAAAATACGAGACCTGATAATGAATATTTTATAAATAGATCTATGTGCTCAAGCCATATCATGAAATATTTATTCCAATTGCATAAATCTTCAATTTTATTTCATCATATAAAATGTTCACTATGTTTTGTCTCTTGTTAATAAAAAATATACCTTAGCAGGGAGGCTAATGATTGAGCAATATATGTCTTTCTCTTTCATTAAGTACATAAGAAAATTTGGTAATATTTTCTAGAGAAATAATGGATTTTTTCTGGCATTTTTTAAAAATAATAATCCTTATTTAATTATTCCTTAGGCCAAACACTAGAATTTAATGTCTGCTTGCCCATACACTTTCCAAAGGGACACCATCACTTCTATTACACTCCAGATCCATAAAATAAGTCTACCTACATATGATAATTTATTATTACAAATTATATAATGTGAAACAGCATTTTAACCTTGCTTTATAACAGTAAAATGGATAAAATGGCTATCTTTAATCAGCAACATTTTCACCTTGACTCTTATTTTGGTAATGTTAAATCATTTATTTATATATACAAATGATATCTCCTTTTTCTAATAGAATGGATAAATACATGGCAGATAGGTTTGACAACTAGATTAACGAAGCAGACATTTCCCATAGGTTGAGCTAAATCTATAGATTCAAGGTTTTGATGAAACTACACCTATAACTCACTTCCATCAAGTCGGATCCAACTCATAGCTACCTTTCCTTGGGTTTCTGAGGCAATAACACGACAGAAGTAAATTGTCCGACCTTCCTTCCATTTGATTTCTTGAATGCTGCTTCCATAGATGTTGATTGTAGATTCAAGTAAAATGAAGTCTTTGACAACTTCAATATTTACTCTGCTTATTGGTCCAGTTGTGAGGATTTTCTTTTCTTTATGAGATATAATCTATACTGTAGTCTTTTATCTTCATCACTAGGTGTTTCAAGTCCTCTTCACTTCCAGATGAAAGTTTGGGTCATCTGCATATCTCAGGTTGTTACTGAGTGTTGTTCCAATCCTGATGCCATGTTCTTTATCATGTAGTTCACCTTATTGAATTATTTTTTCAGCATATAGATTGAATAAGTATGGTGAAATGACAGAAGCTTGATGCACACCTTTCCTTATTTAAAATGACTCAGTATCCCCTTGTTCTGTTTGATTTAAATTGATTAAATTGATTAAATTGATTGCCTCTTGGTTTATGTACAGATTCCACATGAGCACAAGTAAGTGTTCTGGAATTCCCATTCTTCACAATGCTATTTATAATTTGTTGTGATCCATATAGTTGAATGCCTTTAATATTATGTAAATTTGCCCCCAACTTTGAAATGATCGAACTGAATATTACTCACATTTTTTTTTTTTTTTAAATCACAGTCACTTGCTGCACATGCAGTCTTTAAATCATCGAAAAGCCTTCAAGCATTTTCTTGTACTAAAGTTAGGCTAAATAAGAATTTTAAGCACCTGTTCTGACTTATCTACAAATTCAGCTTAAAAATATACTTAGGACTGGATCTCGTTCATAACCCTGGGACTGCTTTTAGCAATGTTTACTCTGGGAGAGTGCATTACAGAAATCCAGACAAAGTTCTTCACTGAAGCATAAATTCCATCTAGTAAGGACTAAGCCTGTATCTTTACCACTTTTAGGCACCTAATAAAGGTTGGGAAAATTTAAACGTTAATCTCAAGGCAAAGTTTTGTGGTTTCCAACTTTTTCTTTAAAGAAAAAAGAATCAAGAAGACATCTTATAAATTATTGAAGGTAATTTTTTATGGTGCATTCTCATTTAATTTGGTGCATATAACCCCAACCACATCCAAAGAATTGAATAACATCACTGTAGCAAAATCAGTTAACTTCCATTAAGACTTTTCACTGCTACATGTGTAAAAAATGAAAATAGAAATAGATTTGATGTTCAATTAGATCACATTCTAGCAATAAGTAATGTTCATCCATGAATAATTGAATTAAATGGAAAAAAACAATCATCTATCTCATTAGGTGAAATCTATTTCATTCCAATAAAATTTTAATTATTTAATAAAAGTTTTAATGCATTTTTGATCAATTTGCATATACCATTTTTAGCAGAATAATAGAGTAAATGATAAAAGATATTCAAACAAAAAAATTATAATAGTATTTAATTCTATGGGAGGGGAGTGAAGAAAGTATGGAAAAAGACCTTACCATTTCCAGTTCTCAGAAGTTTTGTTTATTTATTTTTTTTAAGGATGCTGATGTATATCATAGGAGCTCTCACGGCATAGTGCCTAAGGCATTTGATTGCTAACCAGAAGGCTGGTGGTTCAAACCCACCACCACCAGCCACTCCTCTGAAGGAAGAGATACTGCCTCAGAAACCCAAGGAGGGATCGACTCAATGGGCAGTGAG
>NW_006921733.1:6341478-6363999 GCF_000298275.1 Orycteropus afer afer
ATAAATTACATTCTTTAAAATATTTAAGTTTAGGATGAAACATGTCAAAACTATTTCTAAAATGTGCAAAAAAAAGTATGTAGCTTTTACATAAATGATATCATATATTTATTCTTTTGTGATTAACTTATTTGCCTCAGCATAATATCGTCAAGCTCCATCCATAATTGTAGTATGTATCAAGACTTCATTTCTTCTACTGGCTGAGTAGTATTCTGTTGTATGTATGTACCACATTATGTTTATCCATTCATCTCTTGATGGGCATTTCAAGATGGGTTATTTCCACCTTTTGACTATTGTGAATATTGCTTCAATGAATATTGGTGTGGTAGTTAAGGTTATATGTCAACTTGGCCGGGCCTGGTTTTGAGTGGCTGGGCAGCTGGATGTATTGGATGTGGTTATTCCCTGTGGTGAGAATGGTAATTAATTAACTCCATGGTGGAATCTACTGGAGCAGCTGAGTAGCTGCTTTAGAGATGTGGTCTGCTTCTGGTACATAAGAAGCTGCTTTGAGAAAGGTCTCTAGCCTTTTGGTATGCTTGTACCCCGCATGTAGCCAAGTCATTGTTTAACAGCTGAGCCTTCATTCAGCAGCCTGTCACACTGTCTGCCAATCTTGGGACTTTTAATGGACTTGAATCAGTGGCCTGTTGTGTGGTTTGGTAATATTGGCACTGTGCCTTTTCACTTGTCAACCTTGGGTTTGTCAACCTCAACACTCAGCAGTTGTCTGAGTGAAGAGATACCTCTAGCTTCAGTGGGCTGTGAGCAAGAGGCAGAGCTGGAGCCCAAAGTCAATGGGCTTTCACCCAGCTCCTAGAGCCTGGCACTTTGAACCTGGACCTCTAGCCTCCCAAACTGTAAGAGAAAAAACTCTTGTTTGTTTAAGCCATCCCACTGTGGTATATTCCTGTTAGAGCAACAGTAGGTAACCAAAACAGAATATGGTACCAGGAATGGGGTGCTGCTCTGACAGATAGCTAAATTGTGGAAACAGGAGTGGAGTGCATCCTTGACCCAAGACCCTGGCAGAGAGACCCTGGCATGTGGCATGAGAGATGGCATAAGCAGGGCTGAGAGACCAGCATGAGACAGAGACAGCCTTACCAGCTCACAGAGGAGAAAGCTGGATGCCATTGGGCAGGCAGCTTCCTGGCAGAGTGGGTTGCCTCTAGGCATTAATTGGTAGAAGAGACTGTAATGAGATGGTTTGTAGGAGCTCTGGTAGCATGGTCCCTAAGGCACTTGACTGCTAATGAGAAGGCTGGTGGTTCAAACCCACCAGCCACTCCTCAGAAGGGTCAGGCAATCTTACTTCTGTAGTGATACTGCATCAGAAACCCAAGGAGGGGTCTCTATGAGTCAGGGCTGACTTGACTGCACATAACAACAACAACAACAGCAAGTTTGTACACCATGGAGCAAGGAAGCTAAGTGTCCTTTGGGCACAAAGATTCCTGTCAGAGTGAGTTGTCCTCAGGCCTTATTGGCAGAAGAAGAGAGAACAAGGAAAGTAGAAGCAGAGCTGCCTCAGCCTCAAGGGTAGGACCATGGCCTTTGGGGGTGGAACCACCACAGCCTCCTAGGTTTCAAAGAGTCAGACCTTCACCAATTTGGTTCTGGAGTGTGGGGCTGCTCGTTCATGTGGGCAAGTGGGATGGAGCCATAGCCATTGCCCAAGAGTGAGGGGGGAGGGCTGCCATGCCCAAGCAGTAGAGGAATAGGCCCATCAGGCCAAGAGGATGAGGTCACCACTCAGAGGAACTAGGGGACTAGAGCCACTCAGTGAAGGAGATATGTGCAGATGCCACCCAACGAAGATCTATACAGGTGCCAAGTTGACAAAGGGTGGAATTGTGGTAGATAAGATTGTGGGTCAACTTGGCGGGGCCTGGTTGAGTGACTGGGCAGTTGGGTGTACTTATTCTCATGGTGAGACTAGTAATAAACTCCATGGTGGCATCTACTGGAGCAGCTGAGTAGCTGCTTTAGGGATGTGGTCTGCTTCCAGTATATAAGGAGCATCTTTGAGGAAGGTCTCTAGCTTTTTTGGTATGCTTGCATGTTGTAGAGTCATTTTCCTCTTGGATTTAATTAGTGTCCTGTCATGTTGTTTGGTAATATTGGGACTGTGCCTTTTTACTTGTCAACCTTGGATTTGTCAGCCCCAGCAGCCATTAGCTGTCTGAGTGAAGAAAAACCTCCAACTTCAGTGAGCTGGGACCAGGAGGCAGAACTGAAGCCCAAGGCTGAGGGACTTTCACCAGCCCCTAGATCTGGCACATTGAACATATATCTCTAGCCTCCAAAACTGCAAGAGAATAAACTCCTGTTTGTTCAAGCCAGGAGCTCTGATGGTGTAGTGCCTAAGGCATTTGACTGCTAACCAGAAGGTTGACAGTTAAAACCCACCAGCCACTCCTAGGAAGGAAGATTGGGCAAACTACTTCCATAGTGATACCACCTCAGAAACCCAAGGAGGGATCACTATGAGTCAGATCCAACTCAATGGCAGTGAGTTTTGCTCAAGACACCCCATCTGTGCTATCTTCTGTTAGTATCTTCTGTTAGAGCAGCACAGAGCAGCACTAGGTAACCAAAACAATTGGTGTACAAGTTTCTGTTTGAATCTCTGCTTTCAATTCTTTTGGGTACATATTTGGGAGAAATTTCTGGGTCATATGGTAGTTCTATTTTTAGTTTTGTGAAAAACAACCACACTGTTTTCCACAACAGCTATACCATTTTGCTGACCTACCAGTAATAGGTAACATTTTCAATTTCTCCACATCCTTGCCAACATTTGTTATTTTCTATTTTATTATTTTTACTTATTTTTGGAGGTTGTTGTTTGTTTTAATCTTAGCCATCAATAGTGGGAGTAAAGTGTATCTAATTGTGGTTTTCACTTGCATCTCTCTGATAGCTAATGACACTGAACATGTTTTCATGTGTTTGATGCCCATTTGACTGTCTTCTTCGGTGAAATGTCTATTCAAGTCCTTTGACCATTTCATGATGAGTTGTCTTTTTGTTGTTAACTTGTTTAAATTATATATATTTTTTTGTTTTTAGTTTCTTATCAGATATATTGTTTCTAAAGAGTCATCCACTGGGTAGTTTGTATTTTCACTATCTTCATGATGTTTTTGATGAAGAAAAGTTTGTATTTTTAAGCTGATTATGTATTTATTAAGGCAAATTTATAGAGACCAAGTTTATTAGTGGTTACCAGGGATAAAAGGGAGGGAGAAAAGTGGTGTGGTAGTTAAGGTTGTTGTCAACTTGGCTGTGCCTGGTTGAGTGGCTGGGCAGCTAGATGTGGTTATTTCCCATGGTGAGATTTTCAATCAATTCCATGGTGGCATCTACTGGACCAGCTGAGTAGCTGCTTTAGGGATGTGGTGTGCTTCCAGTATATAAGAAGCAGGTTTGAGGAAGGTGTCTAGCCTTTTTGCATGCTTGAACCCTCCATGTAGCTAAGTTGTCATTCAATAGCCTGCCATGCTCTGCCAACCTTGGGACTTTTAATGGATTTGAATCAATGGCTTTTTGTGTGGTTTGGTAATATGAGGACTGTGCCTTTTCACCTGTTGACCTTGGGTTTGTCAGCCTCAGCAACCAGCAGCTGTCTGAATGAAGAGATGCCTCTAGTTTCAGTGGGCCAGAAGCAAGAGGCAAAGCTGAAGTCCAAGGCCAAGGGGCTTTCACCCAGACCCTAGAGCCTGGCACCTGGAACTCAGGGTTCTAACCTCCAAAATTGTAAGAGAATAAACTCCTGTTTGTTAAAGTTATCCCATTTGTGGATTTCTGTTAGATTGGCACTAGGTAACAAAAACAGGTGGGTTTAACAATGATGGATGAATGGTAACATTGATTTAGGGTAGGGTTGTACAAATGATTAATGCAATTTCTGTCAAAAGGTTGTAGACCTGTAAAAAGGTAAATTGGAAAAAGTTGTGTAATAAATGTATTTACTCAAATAACCAAAAAAAAAAAAAAGGAAGAGCTGCAGAGACTGCATATGTATGACCAAAAACTGCATGGGATTTGGTTCCTTAGTTTGGAAGTTTAAGTTCAGGATTTCATAAGACATCCTAGCTAACTGGCATACTATTGTGTTTGTTGCTTCTGCTCTAACTCCTAGTTTGTTGCATAGTGCCTAGGGTCTTAAAAGCTTGCAAGCAACCATCCGGGGCACAATTGGGCTTTATCTGCCTGGAGTAAGAGAAGAAGGAAAGGCAGGAATAGGGGGAGGATATAGAATATGTGGCTAATTGTCTCCATGAACAACTACCTCCTTTGCCTTGGGACCAGAACTTATTGGTGCACAGATTCTATTATTGAACATTTTGATCAAGGATTCTATAGATGAATCCTGATCAAAATGCAAAACAGATAAACATTCCTTGATTGTTGCAAGGAATGGTGCCATACTGGGGACTCAATGCTGGTATTTATTTCTGAAAGATTGAGCACTCAGCATTGTATGTAACCAAGTTGGCCTTGATAAGTGAAATTACCAAGCCCATGTTTAACTTCCATCTTTGCCATATGGCCACTGTGTTCAAGGGCCCACTAGGAAATAATAGTTATGACTGGGGAAAGAAGCTAAAGGGTATCCACAAAATGCATCATTCTACCCACATGATTTTAAAATTCTCCTCAGCCAAGGCCACTCCTTTTGAACATTTATATGGGATAAAAATATCTGGACTTCTTTCATCCATTCAGAGTGGTCTATCCACCTGCCTTTTCCTCTCACCTCTTTGTCACCAATTTCCAATCATGTTTCTTCCAAGTCCCTGATGATTCAGCCTAATCATTGGGCACAGCCCATGAATTGGCATGCAGTTCCACATCTGACAATTTTCCCTTCCAGGTAAAATGAATAACCAGGTCCATTGCTTGAAGCTCTTCCCACCAGGAGGATTTCTCTTCATGGCCATCCTTCAGAAAAGCCCTAGAAAGGGATTATGGTGGTGCACCTGCCCACTTTTGAGTGATCCCTACGTATCACACAGAACCATCTGTACACCAAGCCCAACTTTTCTATTCCTAAGTCAATAGATTGCAAGCAACTCTCCATAGGTACAGACATGGAAAGGGAAGTTAGTGTAATAAAAGTACAGGCCATGAGCCTCTGGACCACTTCTTCATGTACCTCATCTGTGACGTCAGGACCTGCTCAAGCCTGACTTCATATACAGCACTTCCATTTTATGATGGAGTGCTACAGCATTTGTCCAATTTTATGACTCTCTAGTCCAGAAAACATCCACTTCATAATGGACAGCTCAGGTCTCCTGGCAACTTAGTGGCCCATGGTTAAGCATTCAATCTCTACTCGGGACCAGTAACAAGCCAAAAACTGTTTCTCAAAAGGAGATAATTTATCTGCAGAGGATGGCAGGGCTTTTCTCTAAAACACTATGGGTCTATACTGTGATTCACCAATAGAGGCCTGCCAGAAACTCTGAAGAGCATCTCTACCTGCCACTGACACTTCACACACAATTGTAACAGTCAGGTTATATGGCCTAAGTGGCAGAGCAGCTTGCATGGTGGCATAGACCTGTTGCAGAGCCTTCTCTTCTTCTGGGTAGTCTTCTCCCTCAAAACAGGCAGTTTTTCCAGTGACCTGATAAATAGACCAGAGTATCACACTTGAATGGCACAAATACATGCTAGACTACTACTTTAAAGTTTAGTGATTTAAACCCACTCAGCAGCACCTTAGAATACAATCTTGGTCCACTTTCAAAAGATCAAAGCCTTGAAATATTTATGGAGCAGTTCTACTCTGCATACATAGTGTCACCATGTCAGAATCAGCTCAATGACAACTAACGATAACAACCACATCACACTCAAATAAGGAATATGTTGCTTCCATTAGCCAAAGAGGTCCACCAAAGTATGTTCTCCAAAATCCAAATGATGTCATTGTTCCTTCTTTTTAGTTGTAGGAGAGACCAGATGGAACAACTTATTTTTCACCTTAGAAGAATAATCTTTACATACCCTATACCACTAGACCCACAGAAATTTCACTGAGGTGGAAGATGCATGAATTTTTGTCATTTATCTTCCACACTCTAGCATGCAAATGTCTTACCAGTATGTCTAGAGTAGTTGCTACTTCTTGCTCACTAGGGCCAATCAGATTGTAATCATCAATGTAATAAACCATTGTGATGTCTTGTGGAAGGGAAAGGCAATCAAGGTGACTGCAAATTAAATCATGACATAAGACTGGAGAGTTTATATAACCCTAAGGTATGGCAGCTCTGGTGGCATAGTGCCTAAAGCACTGTACTGCTAACCAGAAGGCTGGCAATTCAAACTCACCAGCCACTCCTCAGAAAGAAGATAGGGCCATCTATTTCCATAGTGATACTGTCTCAGAAACCCAAGAAGGGGTCACTAAGAGTTAGATCTCTTAGTTTTTTTTTTTTTTTTAAAGGTATGCCAGTTAAGGTGGCCTTCCCAGCTGAAGGCAAACTATTTCTGATGGTCTTTACAAATGGAAATCAAGAAAAAGGTATTTGCCAGATCAATAGCTGTACCAGATACCAATTGTTGCTGTTAGGTGCCATCGAGTCAGCTCTGACTCATAGTGAGCCAATGAACAACAGAATGAAACACTGCCCTCTCCTGAACCAGCTTCACAATCCATGCTATACCTGAGCCCATGATTGCAGCTACTATGAAAACCCATCTAGTACAGGGCAATCCTCATTTTCATTGACCCTCCACTTTACCAAGCATGATATCCTTCTCCTGGGAATGGTCCCTTCTGACGACATGACCTAAGCAGGTGAGACAAAGTCTGGACATTCTCACTTCCAATGAGCATTCTGGCTGCACTTCTTCCAGAACAGATTTGTTTGTTCTGACAGTCCACAATACTTTCAGTATTCTTCACCAACACCACAACTCAAAAGCATCAACTCTTCTTCAGTCTTCCTTGTTCATTATCCAGCTTTCACACATGTATGAGCCAATTGAAAACACCATGGCTTGGGATAGGACACCTTAGACTTCAAAGAGACATCTTTACTCTTCAGCACTTTAAAGAGATCTTTTGCAGCAGATTTGCCCAGTGTAATACTTCATCTGATTTCTTGATTTTTTTCTTCCATTGGTGTTGATTGTGGACACAAGTAATATGAAATCTTTGACAACTTCAATCTTTTCTCCATTTATCGTGATGCTGCTTACTGATCCAGTTGTGGGGATTTTTTTTTTTTTTTTCTGTTGAGGTATAATCCATACTGCAGACTGTAGCCTTTAATCTTCACCAGTAAGTCCCTGAATCACCTTCACTTTCAGCAAGCAAAGTTGTGTCATCTGCATATTGCAGGTTGTTAATCAGTTCCAATACAGATGCTGCATTCTTCCTCATATAGTCCAGCTTCTCAGATTATTTGCTCAGCATACAGATTGAATAATTATGGTGAAAGGATACAACTGTAACATAATCCTTTCCTGATTTTAAACCATGCATTATTCCCTTGTTCTGTTCAAATGACAGCCACCTGGTCTATGTACAGGTTCCACATGAGCACAATTAAGTGTTCTGGAATTCCCATTCTTCCCAAAGCTATCCGTAATTCGTTATGATCTACAAAACCAGATGTTTTTGCATAGTCAATAAACACAAATAATCATCTTTCTTTGCTTTCAGCCAACATCCATCTGACATCAGAAATGATATCACTCATTCCATGCCCTCTTCTGAATTCAGCTTCCATTTCTGGAAGTTCCCTGTCAATATACCGCTGCAACCATTTTTGAATTATCTCCAGTAAGATTTTACTTGCATGTGTCATTAATGATATTGTTCAATAATCTCCACATTCTGTGAGATCACCTTTCTTTAGAATGGGTACAAATATGGATCTCTTCTAGCCAACTGGCCAGGTAGCTGTCTCCCAAATCTCTTGGCATAGCCAAGTGAGTGCCTTCAGCATGGCATCCTTTAGTTGAAACATCTCAGTGGGTATCCCATCAATTCCTGGAGCCTTGGTTTTTGCCAATTCCTTCAGTGCAGCTTGTACTTCATCCTTCAATACCATCAGTTCTTGTTCATATGTCACCCCTGAAATGGATGAACATCCACCAGTTCTTTTTGATACAAGGGATTCTGTGCATTCTTTCCATCTTCTTTTGAAGATGCATCATTTCTTGAATCATTCAATATTCTGCCCACAGAATCTTTCAATATTACAACTCAAGGCTTACATTTTTCCTTTGGTTCTTTCAGCTTGAGAAACACTGATTGTGTTCTTCCCTTTTAATTTTTAACTTCAGGTCATTGCACATTGTATTATAATAATTGACTTTGTCTTCTCAAGCTGCTATTTGAAATTTTTTGTTCAACTCTTTTATCTTGTCATTTCTTCCATTTGCTTTAGCTAGTTTCCATTCAAGTGCAAATTTCACAGTCTCTTCTGACATTCATTTTGGTCTTTTCTTCCAGTCCTGTCTTTTTAATGACGTTTTGCTTTCTTCATGTATGATATTCTTGGTGTCATCTCACAACTTGCTGGTTTTCAGTCATTGGTGTTCAATGTACCAAACTGATCTTTAAAAGATCTCTAAATTCAGGTGGGTTATAATCATGGTGATATTTAAGCTCTTATGGACTTATTTTAATTATCTTCAGCTTCAAGTTGAACTTGCATATGAGCAGTTGATGGTCTGTTCCACAATCAGCTACTTGCCTTGTTTTGGCTGAAGATATTGAGCTTCATCATTGCCTCTTTTCCACAGATGTAATCGATCTGATTCCTGTGTACTTCATCTGGTGAAGTCTATGTGTATAGTTGCTGTTTGTGTTGTTGAAAAAAGGTATTTGCCATGAATAAGTCAGTCTTGCAAAATTCTATTGTGCAATCTCCAATGTCATTTCTATCACCAAGGCTATATTTTCAAACTACTGTTGATTCTTCTTTGTTTCCAACTTTTGCATTCCAGTCACCAGTAATAATCAATACATCTTCATAGCATAATTGGTCAATTTCAGACTGCAGAACTTAGTGAAATCTTCAATTTCCTTGTCTTTGGCTTTGGAGGTTGGTGCATAAATTTGAATACTAGTAGTATTAACTGTTCTTCCTTCTAGCTGTGTGAATACTATCCTATCACTGGCAGCATTGTACTTCAGGACAGAGCTATAAACATTCTTTGTGAGGATGAATGCCACACCATTCCTCTTCAATTTTTCATTCCTGGCATAGTAAACCATATGTTGTCTGATTCAAAATGGCCAAAACCAGTCCATTCCAACTCTCTAATGCCTAGGATATCAATCTTTATGTGTTCCATTTCATTTTTGACAACTTCCAATTTTCCTAGGTTCATACTTCATACATTCCACATTTCGATCATTAATGGATACTTGCAGCTGTTTCTTCCTAGTTTTAGTCAAACTCAATCAGCAAATGGAGGTACCAAAAGCTTTACTCCATCCAAATCATTAAGATTGACTCTACTTTGAAGAGACAGCTCTTCCCTAGTCTTATTTTGAGTGCCTTCCTACTTGAAGGGCTTATCTTCCCATGCTATATCAGACAATGTTTCAGACAATGCACTATATCAGACATTTCATAAAATTTCCAGTAATATATCAGACAGTGTTTCACCAATATTCATAAGGTTTTCACCAGCCAATTCTTTGAGAAGTGGATGAGTCTTTCCTTCTTCTGAGTCTGTCTTAGTCTGGAAGCTCCACTGAAACCATGGGTAACCCGACTGGTATTTGAATTACCAATGGCATAGCCTCCAGCCTCACAGCAATATGCAAGCCACCACAGTATGACCACCTGACAGATGAGTGGTGGTCAGCTACCAGGAGATGAATAAAGCTCTATAATCCTTCCTAGGAATGAAGTACTGTTTGGGGCTTACTATTCTCCTATTTAAAGGCAGTTCTAGTGGCTTCCACTTTGCCTTTCCTACCATCATGGCCCTCATACTCCATATGACAAGGATTCAATGTGGGGATTTTTGCCAATTGGTGAGTATGTCTTCCAATTATGAAACCTGGGAAATCACTAAACATTGAGTTTGGCAAACTACCAAGCCAGCTGTGAGATGTACTTGAGGTAAGACTTCATTACTACCTTATTTATAACCCCCCTACTAAGGTTGGGCAATCCTACTTCCGTAGTGATACTGCCTCGGAAACCCAAGGAGGGGTCGCTATGAGTCGGGGCCGACTCGACGGCACATAACAACAACAACAACAACAACTAACTGTCATCTAACTGATGATGACAGTTTTAGTATCCTGTGATTAGTGTCAATTCAGAGTCAGAATCTAATAATCGTGAAAATCTTATTATTTACTTAACCTTACTGAAAAGCCATCCTACTAAAAGACTAAAGTTTTCTTTGGAGAATGCTGGGAGGAAGATTAACAGTATAAATTTTTAGCCATGTGGTGGTGTCCTTCCTCAAGGGGACCTGATCTGCCATTAATTCAGTGTTGTGGGTCTGAAAATTGGCTAAAGTATGGGAATGGTTTGAGAGACTGTGACTTTATTTTGGCATTTCAGGTTATATTTCTGTTCACTTGTTCTAGAATTCTTCTGCTTGTATTGATTAAATAGACATTTAATAGCTATCACATCTATTTAAGTCCTAGGACATCGTGACTAATTAGTCAGTGCCATGAATCAATGTGAGTCAAATTATTCTGATTATACTTTGACTCTACTGTCCATACAGTAACAACCACATTCACCTTTCCTTTGGTGATTCAATGGCACCACTAGACCACTGTCATTCTGGGATCCAATCACACCAATGTAGTTAGATTCTCCAATTAATTGAGGGCATTTGCTTCGGTATTATCTGAGTTACATATAAGAGCAATCACAGCACACTTCAAGTATTTTGGGGCCCCACTCACAAATTTATTTCTTGCACTTATGTTGAAAGCTATGTCCTCTGTGCACTGTTTGGGTGGGTCAGTATGGGCCTGATATAACTTTAATGTAACATTCAAATTTCACTAAGCCTTTGGATACTTTCTACAGTGTATGAAGGCAGTTCTGGTGTTTCAACTTATTTAGTGCATGTTTAAATCAACCAACCAGGTAAACTGTTAGATCCTTTTCTAACCCCCATGCTGAAATTTTGAATGAAAAATTCCACTTAGTTAGCTCGTATCAATAAATTCAAACTAATCTAACTTTATGTTTCTTGTCCCATTATCCCTCACTTTACTAGACATTCCCACACACATTCCCCAGAATTCTCTCTGTACACTTTAGAAAAAATCAAGTAGTTATTTTGGATTGTAGTGCACCTCTTTTTCTTCATGATTCACACTTTTTACTTCACCTTTTGGGATCTGCTGGGACTTGAATCTAGTTATAGGTCTAGAAGCAAAGAAAGGTGGTGGATGTGGGTCCTGAGGACATTCCACAATGTCTTACAAGCTATCACCCTCAAGTGATGTCCCAGGCAAAGATTCATCTTACAAAGCTAGACTAATCTCATCAGATGTTGTGGAAGAGCTGATTTGTGAAAATGACTCAATAAAATTCAAGGACTCAGACTTCTAGCAAGATGGCGGAACAGACAGACAAGCTACACAGACCCTCTTCAACAAAGAAAAGAGAAACCAATTCACAGAGATACATAAGATAATCCTGGAGTTCTGAGCTTTGAAAGGAAGTTTACAGAAGTGGATTAGGCACCAACTAGTGGAAAAACCTGAATGAAAACAGTGAGTACAGAGACAGTTAGAGCTGCAGACTGTCAGCTACTCTGATAGGATCAACAACCTCAATATTTCCAAGTGGTGTTGGGACCTGAGAATTGACCTAAAGATCAGCTTTACTCATGAAGGATGCAGGGATGACTGTGCTGGTGGCCTATGACTAGGAAGGGAAACACCAAGGAGGGAGACAACCTGAGCTGTGGACTTTCAGCTGTACAGAGGGCACAGTCATTCAGATTGTTTACAAGCAGTGGCCACTTTGGATACTTAAAGTGACCAAAGGCACAGCCATTTTGAATGCTTACAAGTGGTGGCCACATTGTATTTTTATATTGACAGCATTCTCATTCAGATTTCAGGGACCAGAGAATAGGTTCCCTTTGCCAAGGGTGGCAGGGACATAAGGGAGACTAACAATGAAAAATGAGATAACTGGTGAGTGTATAAGTCCTGCCAACTAGTAAATAGAGGAGCAGAGTACCCTGATTATTTGGATAATGTCCAAACAAAACAAGGAAAAAAAAATTGTGGGCAAGTCACTCCAACAGAAAAATGTGACAATATCTTGGAGATAACAGAGTATCACAGTCCACACAAAGAAACAAGATAAAGGAGGAGAAACAAAGGACCAGTATACAGACCCAAAATGCATACCTGAGAAAGAAGGAGCATTGGAAATCCCTGATAAGGAATTCAAAAGAATTATATTTAGGTACTTTCAATGGATTGAGAGACAGATCAAGAAAAACACTGACAAAATTGGGAAAACTCTAGAACAATTTCAAAAGACAATACAAGAACAAAATAACAAAATAAATGAAAATTTAGAAATGATACAAAATCTAAAGATAGAGATCTAGAAGATTAACACTAAATTTTCAGAAACAAATAACACATTGAATGGGCAAAGGAGTAGAATTGAATCAATGGAAGACAGAATTAGTGATATTGAAGACAAATACTTCAATACTTCTTCAGAAAAGGATCAATCATAAAAAAAGATAAAAACAAAATGAAGAAAGCCTAAGGTTCATGTGGAATACGATTAAAAGGATAACCTACATGTAATTGGAATTCCAGAACAGGAAGAGGCAAATAAAAGAACAGAGAAAATTGTGAAAGACTTGTTGGAAGAGAATTTCCCTTGTATGATGAAAGATGAGAATATATCCATTCAGGAAGTCCATCAAACCCCAAACAGGATAGACCCCAAAATAAAATCACCAAAACATATCATAATCATACTCACAAAAACCAAAGACAAAGAAAGAATACTGAAAGCAGCATGGAAAAAATGAAAAGTTACCTAAAAGGGCAACCAATAAGACCAAGTTCAGATTTCTCAGCAGAAACCATGCAGGCAAGAAGACAATGGGATGGTATACCATGAAAGAAAAAAATTCCAGTCAAGAATTACATGCCCAGCAAAATTGTCCCTCAAATATGATGGAGAAATGAGGACATTTCCAGATAAAGCAGAAATAAAGGGAATTTGTTAAAACCAGGCCAACTTTACAAGAGATACTAAAGGGAGTCCTTTGGATGAGAACCAACAATAGCACAACAACCGAGCATTAACACACATGATGACATAACCCAGAAATCAACCCAGTTATGGAAGTAGCCAAAATAAATAAGCTTACAAGATTGTAAACAGGGAACGAGAGACATCAGTTGACAAATGAGAACAACTACAAATCAAAAAGAGGGAAAAAAATTGTGTAGTTACAGAACTTTTAAATGGTAGGGAAGTCAAGACAATTGCAAGATAAAATGAACAATTCTAAACTTGGGAAGAAAATTATAAATCACATGGTAACCTCAAAAAAAATGATAAACCCTCACATCAAAATTAAAAAGAGGATCAGCACAAATATTTACCAAATATTATAACAATAGCAAAAAGGAAGTGATAACATGATTCATAAACAAAATGAGCTCAGCACAGAAAATTATATGAAACAAAGAAAATAGGAACACCACAAAAAAGCACATAACAAAATGACAGCAACAAATTCATATTTGTTGACCATTACATACCTGACAAGCAACATATCTCTAAATTTTATAGAAAACCCCAACACCTTAACAACAGAAAGATGAAGAATCCAATTAAAAAATGGGCAGAAGACATGAATAGACATTTCACCATAGAGGATATTCAGGCAGCCAGCAAATACATGAAGAAATGCTCATGATCATTAGCCACCAACAGATGCAAATCAAAACGATACTATCTCACCCCAGCACTAACGGCAAAATTCAACAAGACAGAAAATAAAATATGCTGGTGAGGATGTGGAGAGATTGGGACTCTCATACACTGCTGGTGGGACTGTAAAATGATAGAATCACTGTGGAAAACCATATGGTGATTCCTTAAAAAGCTGGAATTAGAAATGCCATTTGATCTAGCAATCCCATTCCTAGGTATATATCCTAAAGAATTGAAAGTCAGGACAAGAACAGATATATCCCCACCATGTTCATCACATCACTATTTACAGTAGCAAAAACATGGAAACAACCTAAGTGCCCATCAACAGAAGAATGGATAACCAAACTATGGTACATACACATAATGGAATACTATGCGACACTAAATAATAATGTAGAATCTGCAAAACACCGCATAACATAGATGAACCTAGAAGACACTATGCTGAGTGAAATAAGTCAATCACAGAAAGACAAATATAGTATTAATTCATTATTGTAAAAAGTCAAGGAATGGTTTATGTACAGAAGGAAACTTTCTTTGTTGGTTACCAGGGGTGGGAGGGGAGGAGAGGTAACACTGGAAAAAAAAAAAAAATGCATTGATCCATGTCACTTTAGTTTTGTGTATTTCACTGTTCATAAATTATGTTGTTGTTGTTATTTGCCGTCGAGTCGGCCCCGACTCATAGCGACCCCTCCTTGGGTTTCTGAGGCAGTATCACTACGGAAGTAGGATTGCCCAACCTTCCTTCCAAGGAGTGGCTGGTGGGTTTGAACCACCAGCCTTCTGGTTAGCAGTCAAGTGCCTTGGGCACTATGCTACCAGAGCTCTTTTCATAAATTATAGTTCAATAAAATTAGGAGTTAAAATCCCCACTTCATTGGTCATTGTTGTTATATCAATTCCATCTAGTCAATTCCAACTCATAATGATGTTACAGGAAAGAGAAGAACTACCTCATATGGTTTCTGACTTTGTAAGCAGATTGCCAGGTCTTTTACAAAGTACCTGCCTATTTGCTCCCATCCAAATTTTCAGGTTCCTATTCTTTCCCAATCACTGACTTCACTTTAATGTTGACATCTTTCAGCATTGGGAGTTGTGGTGTAGTAAATTACATGGTATGAATTTTCTAGCCATAGTCTTTGTAACTCTCACTTTGCTATGAGCAGCTGAGTAGATGCTTGTTAAAAGTCATCCACTTGGAGTGGCATGAAGCAATCTTCTAGGAAAGTTTGCTCTCTCTCAGATGTGTAGAACTCTGATGTTGGGATTGGTTAGTCTGGCCACTCTGCCAGGCTCAAAAGGCATCCTCCTAGAGGCTCTCTCTCTGACTGCCAGCTGAGAGAGATGCACTGCTGAAGAAAGATGCACTGCTGAGACCGAGATGTGAGAGACAAGAGAGACACTCATTGCTGAGACATGTGCTACTGAGAGAGACTGCTGGCTGAGAGACAGCCAGATGAGACAGACTAAGTGTGTTCCTGAAGTTGAATTAAAGCCTGCTTCTTTAACACACCCCATAATCTGTGAGTTCTGTGTGGCCACTGCAGAGATATATGGACCCCAGAAGAGAAATGATGGGTGGCATGGGGTTAGTGAAAGGGCTGGAGAGTGGTGGCATCTCTGGCCTTATAACAGGCCTTGGGCTGCTGATGGTGATTCTATCTTTCTCTTGTGAAGTTAGAGGATGTCAGAAGATGCAGCCTTCTTGCTCCTTTAGCAGGAATTTAATTGGCATTGTAATTCAGACACTCTTAAGATAAGACTCTTCACTTTGTTTTCATTAAACTGTTATTACAGGAAACAAGACTCTATTTGAAGTACAAATACCAGCTTTCAAGTCCTTTATGTATCACTTGATCTGGGACCTTGAAGCCCTGAGCCCATCCTTTTCTTTCCTTACTTTACTCAGCTAAAATAGGAGCAAGCAGCCAGAATAATTATACTCATCATTTTGACAAAAATATTTGAAGATATCAGATACACAATAACCCAGAGCCCTATTTTTCACATATATTTGATTAGGAGTGTCCAATGGTGATATTTCATGTATCTTTATTGATATATAATGCCAAAGACTAACACTGCCTTCTTTAATACTGTAAATAAAGATAATAGTGCCTTTAAATCTAGTCAGACTTGAATAACCAACTCAGAAAACTCATCCTTAACATTTTGTTCCTCTATAACGACTCTCAGAGCCAAAATGTCTTAAACCTAGTGAGAGATATAGAAGCAGATATATATGTATGGGGGGGTTAGGGATAGAGAGATTTACTTCAAGGAAACGACTCACATAATTATGGGGGCAGACAAGTCTCCAGTCCATAGATCAAGGAGTAGGCTGAAGATTCTACTGGCTCACAGGATTGTGGGAGTCTGGCAGATCCAAAAAAATCTAGAGGTCAGAAGGCAGGCCAGAGATTTCTGCAGGCATATGTCCCAGGATTCATAGGTTAGGTGACAAGAAGAGTGTAGATTTGAGAGAGAGAAAGAGATCTGCCAGAAGGTCCATTTATATTCTGGAGGTAGGCCACATTCCAAGGAAACTTCCCTTGTAATTGATTGGGTGATCTCATTAGATCACATTATGAAAAGTTATTGCATTACATTACAATATGGGAAAGCAACAAGTCCAGTGTAGAGGTGTAGTAAACTACCTGGTATGGCTTTTCTAGCCACAAGTCTTTGTAAACTCCGTGGTGGAATTTGCTGCGAGCAACTGAGGGGCTCCTGATTGTAAATGTTATCCACCTGGGTTATTTCTGTTGGGAGTGGCACAAAGCAATGTTCTGGGAAGTTTGCGCTCTCTCAGGTGCTTATAATTCTCATGTTATGGCTGGCTAGTTTGGCCACTCTGCCAGGCTCAAAAGGAGTTTTCCTAGAGGCAGAACTCTCTCTCTGACTGCTGGCTGAGAAGGACGTGCTGCTGAGAGAAACACGCTCTCTAGAGAAACACACTTCTGAGAGACACCTGCTCCTGAGAGAGAGATGCAAGAGACACGTGCCCCTGGGAAAGAGATGCAAGAGACATGCATTGCTGAGAGAGACACCAAGAGACACACACTGCTGAGAGAGAGACTATGAGAGACTGTTGGCTGAGAGACAGCAGGTTGAGAGAGACTTAATATTTTTACTGAACTTGAATTGTAACCTGGTGTTTCCCTAATAAACTCCATCATCTGTGAGCTCAGTGTAGCCACTTCAGTGAATTATCGAACCTAGCAGAAATGTGAGTACTGCAGGAGGAACAGTTAGTGTCAGGGTTGGTGAAAGGGTTGGAGGGAGGCAGCATGTCTGGCCTCCCAGGAATAGGCCCTGGGCTACGGAGAGTGATTCTGTCTTCCTCTTGTGTAGTTAGAGGAGGTCAGAAGATGTGGCCTCCTTGCCTCTTTAACAAGTGTCTACCAAACCATTAAGTATCATGTCCTAGCCAAACTGACACATAAAATTAACTATCACTGAAATGATTGTTCCTGAGATGTTTTTGTTTTGTTTTGTTTTTTGGGTATGTGGGGTTATTTTAGTTATTTAATATGTCTATGAATGGATATTACTTAATGGCAGCATGAGATTGACTTGAGTGTCATTTGTACTCCTTTTCTTCTTTTTTACATATGTAAACAAATGTATGAAAATAGGATTTTTTTTTCTAAAAACCCCACTCCTTTTGATAAATGATGACAATTACATGGCAATTTGTCATAAAAAATATTTTTTAACAATTGCTAATAATTATGAATTGTTAGACCTTCTTTCAGGTCATAGAAAGTCAAGAATTAGAAAGTATCTTATTTGCAGTAATTCACTTTCTCAACCCTTTCTCGGTCTGATGAATATCCTCTTGTCTGCTGCTTCTCTGGAGGCCTTTATCTTAGAGGAATGACACACATCTCCAAAGGTCCCTTGGCAGGCTATCAGGAAACTGGAGAGCAGAGCTCTGCACCTTCATCAGGACCTGCTCAGGCAGTGGTCTTAGGATATGCAGCTCTGGAACATGGTTCTTTGTGCCCTTGGAGATTCTTGCATCCTGCCTGGGTGTGTGAATGCCAGTCTAAAGATAAATGTTCAGTACCAATCTCTCCTGTTACCTTGGCCTGTGGTCACCATTATCTGGCCAAACCAGAACCTGACCCTGTCTAGAGTCAACAACAATGGAGACCCATTTCATGACATGTCTGTTCCTGTCCCCCGACACACCCACACAGGGTCACAGGCTTTTCACCCTTTACTCAGCTTCCTCACTTGGGTCCCACCTTCTGACAGTTTGTCCAGCCCCAATGTGTTATCTTTGATGTTAGTGTAGATTCTCCCATACATATAGAAGTTCTTACAAGTGGGTCATGAATATTTCTCCACATTTTCTTAGTGAATGTGGTCATAATTAGAATCAAGTATCATTTTCCCCTTAATAGTGACTGCCAGAATGTGGAGCAGCTTAAGATGGTGCCTTAAATACATACTCCATAAAGATCTCTGACAACAAAGATTTGAGAAACTGCATAAAAATGATTTGATAAACTAATTAAAATAGACACAATTAGTAACTTTGGATCCTAGAGCACCAAGTGGAGAGTTGAAGAAACTGACTGAGCACCAATTAGAAGGAGACACAGAACAAAGGTCAGTGGGGAAACACAGATTCACAGACTGACTGCACTTTGCCAGCCAGTGCAGCACAGTATGACCATATTGAGACAGCGTTAAGCAACAACCAGGAGTGAGGAATCCAAGAAAGCAACTTCAAGAAGAACACAGCTAGTGACAGAGATTCTGTGCAAACAACCTCAGAAAGAAACAACAAGGTGGTAAAGATGGTGTCATAGATGGCTCACCTCAGAGAAGGTAAAACTCAGGATTGGAGTATATTTGAAGCCAGGGAACCATGGGGAAGTGCCTCTGGAGCAAAATGATGCAGTCTGATGGAGTCTAAGGGGAAGAGACAGAATAGATAGGGAATGCACATTTGTGGGGGAGAAAATGGGAGGAACAAAAGGGCAGATGTGACTCCCCCCTTCTAACAAGTATAAGAGGAGGAAGTTAGGAATTAGTACAGAGATCACTTTTTGCTGGTGTTTTCCAGCCATTTAGATGAGAGCTACTCAGTGAAAAGTCATGCCCCAGAATGAGAGCTAGAATTCCACCCCAAAACTGGTCTTGTGCAACTTGTTGCTTCCTCTTATCCCTTCAGACTCCTCTTTCACTCTATTACCTTCCAAGATAAGCCTACTGTCTGTGCTAACAGACATAAGTACCACTGAATCCCAACCCCCTATCTGAGGCACAGGTGGCACCCACTAACATGTGCAAACTGAGCCCCACTTCCATCCCCTTTTGAGGTAAAGGTGGCCCATGTTATTGTAGGTAATCCTAACTTTGCCCTACAACCTTCTCTGAGGAGAATGTGGACCAAACTAATGTACATAAGCCTACTCCCAAACCTGGACAGGCTCCACTTCATTCCTCAACCCATCCTGAACACATGGGCTCCTGCTCCCTCCCCCTACCCCAGCTGAGAAGGACTGGTTGCCTTGTCTAGCCAACCCTTCCCCAAACCTAAAAGGACCCTGCCAAACCCTCACCCAGCAGAGAGGGACTCTGCACCATAGGACAACCCTCACCCCCAGGTCAACAGTTTTCCATGCCCCACCCTGTTGTCACCCCAGCTGAAAAAGACTCCAAGCCTTGCCATGATGGCCTCTGCACCCTATCCTGCCTGCCCATACCCTGAACCTATCCTGTGCTTCAGAGGTCACACTCACTGGTCTTGGCAATGTATTATCCCTCAAAAGCTATGGAAGGAACTTGACCACCTGACACTTAGTGCCACACATTGGTAAAAGAAACCGCACCATCAAACAATGTTCTAAGAGAAGTCATACACAACTAACAACATAAGACCGTGTTTGTGTGTCCCACCATACCCACTTGTGAGAAGAAATCACACCTAGCCAACAGACAACACTAAATCCATACATAAAACAACCACTGGCAGCATCATAGTCATACACAGACCAATACTACAAAACCACATCAATTAAAATAATATAAAAGAAGATAGATATTATGAAGACAAAAGGAAAAAGCTAACATCCAGATATATATATCAAGACAATACAAAGAAGGCAAACATAGAACCAATAAAGAAATATACAAAACAAACATAATAGAACTTTAATGTTTCAAATACAGCTGTCTATTTCAAATCATGTGAAGAAACAAAATATTCTGAGGAAGAATTGATACTAGATCTACCTGAAAATAAATTCAAATGATTAATATTTAGGGTCCTAATATTAGAAGGAAAACACTGGAAGAAAAAAAAAAAAACTAGAATAATTAAGTAAAAAAATACAAGAACAAAATGATAAACTCAATAGAGACATAGAAGCCATACAAAAACAACAATTAGAATTTCAGAATATTAACAATAAAACTATCAGAAATAAACAACACAATGGAAGAATACAGAGGTAGAATCGAACCAATGGAAGAGAGAATAAGTGAAATAGAGGAAAAATCCCTTGATATTAAGTTGTTTGGGGAATACGCATTAAAAAAGATGGGGCAAAAATGAAGAAAACCTGAAGATTACATGGTATGTTATTAAGAGAAATAATGCACACATATTAGAAAATTCAGAAGAGGAAGAGAGAAAAAAGAATACAGAACGAATTTTTGAGGGTATAATGGCAGAAAACTTCCCAAACATCATGGAAGATGAATTATCCATCCAAGAAGCTCAATGAACTTCAAACAGGATAGGCACCAAAAGATATTCACCAACACATATTATAATCAAACCTTCCAGAAGAAAAGACAAAGAAAGAATTTTGAGAGCAGCTTAAGAAAAGTGAAATATCACCTACAAAAGACTCCTAATTAGGAGTCGAATTTCCTGTTAGAAATGACTCAGGGAGGAAGGCAATAGGGTGACATATACACAACCCTGAAAGAAATGAACTTCCGACCAAGAATCATATATCCAGCAAAACTGCTTTCAAAAATGGGGGGAAAATTGGATATTTCCACATAAGATAAGAAAAAACCCTGCCAATCAGTCAATTCTGATTCATAGCAACCATATAACACAAAGAAGAACTGCCTTGTAGAGTTCCCAAGGCTGTAAATATTTATGGAAGCAGACTGCCTCCTCTTTCTCCCATGGAGCAGCTGATGGGTTCAAACTACCAATTTTTTGGTTAGCAGATGAATGCCTTCACCACTGTGCCGTAAGAGCTCATTAAAATGAGAAAGGCAACCCCAAATACTGGTAAAGTGAGCACAACTTACCAAGGTAAATGGTGACAGTAAGAAACAGTCAAGAATAAGAGACACTGCTGGTAAATGCTATATAGCATAGACAATTCACTAACAGCAACAGTAACAACCACATATAAGTGTTTATTATATATATATGTATATATTAAAAAACAAAAAAAAAGAAACCAAACTCACTGTTGAGTTGGACCCAACTCATACCAACCCTTCCTTTGGTTTCTGAGGCAGTATCACTATGGAAGTAGAATGCCAAGGAGTGGCTAGTGGGTTTGAACCACTAGTCTTCTAGTTAGCATCAAATGCCTCAGGCACTATACCACCAGAGCTCGGAAGGTATTTATGTGTATATATGTGAGCATATATAGGTAAATATGTTTTTTTTTGTTGTTGTTGTTATATGCCATCAAGTCAGTCGCAACTCATAGCGACCCCTCTTTGGGTTTCTGAGGCAGTATCACTATGGAAGTAGGATTGCCCAACATTCCTTCTGAGGAGTGGCTGGTGGGTTTGAACCACCAGCCTTCTGGTTAGCAGTCAAGTGCCTTAGGCACTATGCTACCAGAGCTCCTGGGTAAATATGTAGGCATATCTATATGCATGTTTGTGTGTGCTGCACATATCATAAAGCATGTAGGGGGCACAGTCACAGATACCTCCCAGATGTAACCAAACACCTTGCAGTATTGGTTTCCTGAGTTTGAAGTTTAAGACCAAAGTCTCATAGGACATCTCAGTCAACTGGCACAACATGGTCTACAAAGTTTGTGTTCTATATCCCAGTTTTGTAAGTAGCATCTGGCATCTTAAAAATTTTTGAGTAGCCATTTAAGATACAACCATTGGTCTTTACTTATCTAGAACAAAGAGAAAGGAGACAAAAGACTCAAAGAAGAAACCAGTCTACAAGACCAATTGCCTATACAAACAACACCCGCACTTATACATAGACCAAAAGAATTAGGTGTTGCCAAGCTACTACTACTCACCATTCTGACCAGGTCCACAATAGGTGACCATGGATAGAATGGGAGAAAATTGTAGAACAAAACTCAAATTTTACAGAAAGAACAAAAAATTCCAGACTTACTAGACTGACATAGATGTGGGGACTCACCAAGATTATCAATCATCCTGAGACACTCTTCAAACTTTGAGCTGAAACGACTACTGGAGTTTACTTTCAACTAAAACAACAGATCAATTCAGAAAGTAAAAGTATCACCTGGGATTACTGCACTCTTTTTATAGAAATGGGAAAAAAAAAAAAAAAAAA
>NW_006921733.1:6364729-6381152 GCF_000298275.1 Orycteropus afer afer
GTGTGTGTGTGTGTGTGTGTGTGTATCAAATCAAAAAAACAAACTCACATCCCTCGAGTCAGATCCAATGCATAGCGACCCCTCTTTGGGTTTCCGAGCTGGTATCTCTACAGAAGTATAGATCACCCAGTCATCCTTCTGAGGAGTGGTTGGTGGATTTGAACTGCCAGCCTTCTGGTTAGGAGTCAAATGCCCTAGGCACTATGCCACCAGAGTGGAGGAGGCAGTGGTTAATGTAGACAATTAGTCCTGTATTCCAGTTCCTTCTCTCATCCTTGTGTTTCTCTGTTTGTTTGTTTGAGAAGTGGATTCCTGCTTCATCTTCCCAGTCTGCGTTAGTGCTAGAAGATGACTGGAGAAGAGCTGCTTTCTCAAAATAGAGTCTACCTTAATGACGTAAATGGAGTAGTAAATCTTTTAGGACCTAATTTGCTGATGGAACACAATTCAAAATGGGAAGAAACAGCTGCAAATATCCATTAATAACTGGAACATGGAATGCACATTGTATGATCTGGGAAAATTAGAAGGTATCAAATTGAAATGGAATGTATAAATATCAATTTCCTAGCCATTAAAGAGCTGAAATGGACTGGCACATGCCATTTTGGTCAAACAACAATATGATCTACTATTTCAGGAATGACACCTTGAAGAGGAATGGTGCTGCATTCATTGTCACAAAGAATGTTTCAAGATCTATCCTGTAGTATAATGCTGTCAGTGATAGGATAATACCCATACACCTACAAGGAATTTAGTACTCCTATTTTAATACTACTAGTGTTTAATTTATTTAATATTACTATTAATTTAATAGTAGTATTAATTTAATACTACTATTTAATACAACTGTTTACTACTATTATTCAAATGTAATACTACTATTATTCATTTTAATACTATTTAATAATACTATTTTAATTTATACTATTTATTAAATAGTAATAATACTATTACTAGTAATAGTAATAGTAGTAATACTGATAGAAAACTAAATAAATAAAACCAAAGTCACTGCCATTGAGGTGGGTCCTACTCATAGAACTTGGGTTCTGAGGCAGTATCTCTATGGAAGTAGATTGCCCAATCTTCCTTCTATGCAGTGGCTGGTGAGTTTGAACTGCCACCCTCCTGGTTAGCAGTAAAATGCCTTAGGCACTACATCACAAGAGCTCCCAGTTCTAATAGCAGTGATACTGTTATTCAAATTTACACACCAACCACTAAAGTCAAAGAGGAAGAATTTGAATATTTTTACCAATTTTTGCAGTCTGAAATTGACCAAATGTGCAATAAAGATGTATAGATGATTACAAGTGACTGGAATGCAAAAGTTGGGGCCAGAGGGAAGAATCATTGGTAGTTGAAAAATAGGACCCTGGTGATAGAAATCATGCCAGAGAGCACATGACATAATTTTGTAAGGCCAACAACTTATCCATTGAAAATACTTTTTTTCAACAAAATAAATGAAATACACAGGATTCAGATAGGCTACATCTGTGGAAAGAAGTGATGGAAAAATTCAAGGTCATCAGAGTTCCAGTAAGATGGCAGAATAGGCAGACAAACTACATGGACCCTTTTCAACAAAGGAGAGGAGAACCAATTAATACAGATACAGAAGATAATCCTGGAGCCCTGAGCATTGAAAAGAAGGACACAGCAGTGGACTAAACTCCACCTAGTAGAAGAACCTGCATGAAAACACCAAAAAAAGAGACGTATGGATCTGCAGTCTGCCAATGATCCTGATAGCATGGACAGCTTGGATACTGCCAAGTTGATTTTAGGACCTAAGAATTAACCTAAAAATCTGCCCTGCTGGCCAGGGGTTGCATGGTGGACTGCACTGGTGGCTGGTGAATAAAAGGGGAAGCAGAGAAGAGGGAGACAGGCTGAGCTGTGGACTTTTGGCTGACTGGAGGATGCAGCCATTTTGAATGTTTACAAGCAATTCAACCATTTTGGATATTTAAAGCAACAGCATTAGCTCAGATTCCAGGTATCTAACAATAGGCTCCATTTTCTGGAGATCACAAGGACATTCTGGACACAAAGGACTGGGAAGGTGCAGTATTCCCTTTGTTATTCTTATACCCCACACCCTCTTGGTGAACAGAGGTGTGACCATCCCTCATTCCCACCCACCTTCTGGGCCGGCAGATATTCCAACCTGGTCTGTGTGCTCCCATGGAGCCTGGTTGCCCTGCCCCACCTTGCCCAGATTTTTTTTTTTCCTTTTTTCTTTTTTCAGTTTATTTGGTTTTGTCTGTTTGAAAATTAGGTGTTGTTTTTCAACCTTTTTATTATTTTTCTTTCTTCTTCCCTTCCCAAGCTCTAGTTTTCAGCTTTTTCTCTCTTCCCTGTTCCTGGTTCTTTTTTTTTTTTTTTCTTTCTTTCTTGTGATTCTCTCCATTCATTGTTTTTCTTTGTGCATTTTTCCCATTTTTTTTCATCATTCTCTTCTTCTACCTCTTTTCTCTTATTCCCCCAACCCAGATATTACAGGGTTTTTTTTTTTCTTCTTTTTTTTCCCTTTTTCTATGCATATTTCTTTTGGCTTTTTAAAGTATTTCTTTAAATATTTTCTCTCATTTATTGCCTTTTCTTTTTTCTTCTTTTTTCTCTTTTTGATGATTGTTCCTGTATGTTTATGTGGTGTGTTTTTGTCCACTTCCTTTTATTTTTTGATGACTTTTCAATTGTTATTTTTGTCTAACTGAGTGGGAGACAGCAACTGTGTCTATACGACACACCCGCACCTCCTGCAGCTCCACTTACTGAATGAGAAACACCACTTCCTTCTGTTACAACTGGCCAATGATACATGACCACCAATGAGAACCTGACTCACCCTTAACTGTTCTTCACAAACATTTAACAGAGATCTGTGCAGCCACTTCATTCTCTATCATACTCACCAGGATATGGATGGTGAGTGCATAAGTGCTGCCAACTAGCGAATAAAGGAACACAGTATCCTCCTTACTCAGATATATCCAAAAAAAGAACAAAGAAAATTATAATCTTGAGCAAATCACTTCAACATACAATCACCAATTAAATATAAATACAACAAAGTCACAAGTCTTGGAGATAACAGACCACCACAGTCCACACAAAGAAGCAAGATAAAGCAGGAGAAACAAGGAACAAGGATACAGACCCAGAATACATCCCTGAGGAGGAAGCAGCATTGGAATTCCCTGATAAGGAATTCAAAAGAATTATACTTAGGAACCTTCAACAGATTGAGAGATAGATCAAGGAAAACACTGACAAAATTAAGGAAAACACAGACAAAACCCTAGAACAATTTCAGAAGACAATACAAGAACAAAATGACAAAATAAGAGAAAAATTTGAAATGATACAAAATTTACAGATAGGGTTGAGGCAGGAGTCACTGGGGGACTGGTAGTTACTTTGTGGTTGTTAGGTGACATCAAGTTGACCTGACTCATTGCAACCCTACATAGAACAGAAGAAAACATTGCCCAGTCCTGTGCCATCTTCACAACCCTTGCTACACTTGATCCCATTGTTGTAGCCAGTGTGCCAAAGAGGCAAGGAGGCCACGTATTCTGACCTCCTCTAACCAATAAGAGGAAGATAGAATTAACATCAGTAGCCCGAGGCCTATTCCTGCAGGGCCAAACATGCTGCCTCCCTCCAGCCCTTTCACCAACCCTGACAACAACTGTTCCTCCTGCATCACCCACCACCTCTCTGCTGGGGTTGATAATTCACTGTAGTGGCCACACAGAACTCACAAATTATGGGGTTTGTTAGGGAAGCACCAGACTATAAATCAAGTTCAGAAATGCACTCAGTCTCTTGCAGCCAGCCATCTCACTCAGCAGCCAGCAGTCTCAGTAACACATCACTCTCTCAATAGTGCATATCTCTCCTGTCTCTGTCTCTACAGTGCATGTCTCTCATGTCTCTCTCTCAGCAGTGTGTGTCTCTCATGTCTCTCAAGTGTGCTTTTCTCTCAACAGCACGTCTTTCCTTCTGCCTCTAGGAGGGCTCCTTTTTGAGACCAAACTAACCAATCCCAACATCAGAATTCTATACACCTGAGAGACAACGAACTTCCCAGAAAATTACTTGGTGCTACACTCAACAGAAATACCCCAGGTGAATAACATTAACAATCAGGAGCTACTCTGTTACTCATGGCAAGTTCCACCACGGAGTTTACAAAGACTTATGGCTAGAAAAGCCACACTATGTAATTTACTACACTGCACAGTGTCAATCCATTTTGTTGAGGGTCTTCCCCTTTTTTTGCTGACCCTCTACTTTACCAAGCATGATACAGATATCCTGTTGTATGTAGGGTTGTTATGAGTCAGAGTCAACTTGATGACACCTATCAACAACAAAGTGACTTCCAGTCCCCAGTGGCTCTTGCCTCAACCTTGATGTGGGTTGTGGTGTCAGACACTGGAGGCTCAACCTCAGTGGGAGTGGCAGAGGATACAGTTGGAACCTGCACCTCAGGTCTGAGTGACCCTTTGAGACAGAATAATAGCACAGCCCAAGTGCACTGAGCCTTCTTTTATGCACCAGCACCATAGCAGCTTGAAAAAACAATGTTGTTCAATCCCTCCACCAATCCCAAATGTCTGGAAATGGCAATGCTTACCTGTATTTCACAGATGGTGAAAGATTCCTGTGAAGGATGACTGAACACACAGTGTTGGGGGAGCATGCTAATTCATCTTGTCTGATCCCCTACAGAGTGTTCACCAAGGGATCCTGACTGAAGGACTTCCTTAGGAAACTCAACCCTCTCCATGTATGGCTGATGAAACTGTCAGGCCTAGTGCTTATCTTCAGGGGCTCCTGTACCGAATGAGCCACTCTGCGGCCTCAACTGGCATGCTGAATCTCATTCTGTGCTTGTTTCTATGGCTACATAACACACTACCACAAAGAGCTACTTGAAACAGCACCTAATTATTGTCTCACAGGTTCTCTGTGTTGAGAATCTGGGCAATGGTATTTAGATAATCTGTTCAGTGTCTCACCAGGCATAAATCAAAGTGTTAGTTGGGGATGTGATTTCATCTGAGGCTTGGGTCCTCTTCCAAGCTCATTGGTTGTTGATAGAATTGTGTTCCTTGTGGTTTTTAGGACAGAGCTTGCATTTCCTTTCTTTTCTTTCTTTCTCTTTGTTTTCAACTATATTGTGGTAAAATACATGTAACAAAAATTTGTTATCCTAACCATTTTTTAGTGTACAATTCAGTGGCATTTCTTACTTTCCCAATAATGTTTAACTATCTCCACTGTCCAGTTCCAAAAGTTTTTCATTGCCCAAAACAGAAATTCAGTACCCCTTAAGCAATAACCCCTCATTTCCTTCTCTCTCCAGTCTCTAATAACCACTAATAAACTTTTGTTTCTATGCATTTTCCTAATCTAGTTATTTCTTATGAGTGGGTTTATACAATATTTGTCCTTTTTTACCTGGCTTATTTCTCTCAGCACGTTTTCAGGGTTCATCCATGTGGTAGCATATATAACAATTTCATTTCTCTTTATGACTGAATGATATTCTACTCTATGGAAATATATTTGTGTTGGTGAAGAACACTGAATATTTCCCGGATTGCCAGAAGAACATACAAGTCTGTCCTAGAAGAAGTAATGCACAATGCTTATTAGAAAAGAGGATGACAAGACCATCTCCTTTACTTCGGCCATGTTATCAGGAGGAGCAATCCCTGGAGAAGGACATCATGCTTTGTAACGTAGAGAGTCAGTGAAAAAGAGGAAGATCCTCAATCAGATGTATTGATATAATGGATCAAATAATGGGCTGTAACACAGCAATGATTGTGAGGATGACTCAGGACCACATAGCATTTATCTGTTGTGCATAGGGTAAATGTGAGTTGGAACTGACTCAACAGACCTAACAACAACAGCAAAAATACACCATTTTTTTTTTTCTATTTTGCTGTTGATGAACACTTGGGTTGTTTCTATCTTTTGCCTATTGTGAATAGTGCTGCAATAAACATTGGTGTTCAAGTATCTGTTTCAGTGCCTGATTTCAAGTCTTTTGGGTACATACCTGCAAAAATGGTATGGGGCAGAAGCATTCCTATAACTTCATGAGGGGAAAAATGATCAAGGTCAAGAGCCCAATGCTAATTCCTATGAAGTAAAAGTCAGACATGCCACCACCCTCCAACCTTCTACCAGTGCTAATACCAACCACCCCTGCCATGGCACTCTCTACTTTTCAGCTGGGTTTGATAATTCTTTGCAATGGCCACACACTACTCACACACAATACTCATGATTATGGGGTTTATTAGGAGAGTAACAAATTACAATTCAGGTTCAGGAATACTCAGGTATTCTTTGATGATGACAGTTTCTTTTCAGAAATGCCACAAACATGGCTCTCCCTGGACTTGGCTTCTGTTCCCTTGGGCTCTTGGCTGTGTGTTTCTTGGTCATCTTCTGTGTCCAGGCAAGCACTACAAAGGTCTTTTAACTTTGCTTCTAGGTGCCCAGAGAGGCAACCCACTCCACCAGCAAACCTCCTGCCCAAAGGTACTCAGCTTTCTGGCTCCATGGGCCAGGAACCCCACTACTCTGTTTCATGTTGGTCTCTTGGTTCTGCTGTGTCTGCTGACACCATATCTATGCCACAGCTTCTTATTTTCTCAGCATAGGATCTTGGGTTAAAGGATATATTCCACTCCTGGCTCTTCTTTCTTGAGGGTAGTGTGATCCTTCTTTCCATCTATGAGATAGCTCATTTTAAGCCTAGTGAAATGGCAAGACTTACCACTCCATGGTATGATTTCATACAACTTATTTGTATGATCCCACTCCCACAAGAGGGTCATGTACCTATTTACATTGTTAGCAAGGTATCCAATCCCCTTGGTGGGCCACAAACACTTTAAATTTGCATAGTCCCACCCAGTCATCTGGTGGGAGTCACAAAGACTATGGCTAGAAGAGTTGTACTAAGGAATTTACTGAACCACAGGCACTCCTGTGTGGTTGCTTGTGTGTTGATGTGAGGCTTGAGGCTGTGCCACCAGTGTTTCAAACACCAGTGGGACTGCACATGGTACACAGCTTTCAACACTGCTTACAGACTGAGACAGACTAGCAAGAAGAAAGAGCCATCCATTTCTCAAAGAAATGGCCAGAGAAAACCCTATGAATAGCAGAGAAACACTGTCTGATACATTACTGCACAACTTTATGAATAACCTGGAAACATTGTCTGATGCAGTGCAAAAGGAAGAGCCTCTTAGATTGGATGGCTCTCAAAATATAACTGGGAAAGAGTTGCATCATCAGAGTAGAACCAATCTTACTCTTATGGATAAAGTAAAGCTTTTGAGACCTGCATTTGCTGATGTGGCATGACTCAAACTGAGGAGAAACAGCTGCAAACATCCATTAAGAATCAGAACATGGAATGTATGAAGTATGAAACTAGGAAAATTGGAAGTTGTAAAAAATTAAGTGGAATGCATAAAGATTGCTATCTTGGCATTACAGAACAGAAATGGACCAGTTTTGGCCATTTTGAATCAGACAACTTTATGATCTACTATACCAGGAATGACAATTTGAAGAGGAATGGTGTGACATTCATTATCACAAAAGAAGCTTCAAGATCTGTCCTGAAGTACAATGTTGTCAGTGATAGGATAATATCCATACACCTACAAGGAAGACCAGTTAATACAACTATTATTAAACTTTATGCACCAACTACCAAAGCCAAAGATGAAGACATTGAAGATTTTTATTTACTTCTGCAGCTTGAAATTGACCAAATGAACAATCAAGATGTGTTAATCATCATGAGTGACTGTAATGGAAAAGTGGGAAACAAAGAATCACCAGTAGTTGGAAAATTTGGTCTTGGTGACAAATAATTCTGGAGACTGCATGACAGAATTTTACAAGACCAACAACTAATTAATTGCAAATATCTTTTTTCAACAACACAAATGGTGGCTATACACATGGATTTCATCAGATGGAGTACACAGGAATCAGACTGACTACATCTGTGGCAAGAAGTGATGGAAAAGCTCAGTATCTTCAACCAAACAAGGCCAGGAGCTGACTGTGGAACAGATGATCAAACGCTCATATGTAAGTTCAACTTGAAGTTGAAGACAATTAAAGCAAGTCCACGAGAGCCAAAATATGACCTTGGATATTTCTCTCCTGAATTTAGAGACCATTTAAAGAGTAGATTTGATGCATTGAGCACCAATAAAAAAAAAAAAAAAAACAGAAGAATTGTGGGATGACTTCAAGAATATCATCTATGAAGAAAGAAGAGGTCATTAAAAAGATGAGAAAAGAAGAAAAGAACAAAATGGATGTCAGAAGAGACTCTGAATCTTGCCCTTGAGTGGAGAGTAGATAAAGCAAATGGAAGAAACGGCAAGATAAAAGAGCTGAACAGAAGATTTCAAAGAGCAGTTCAAGCAGACAAAACCAATTACTATAATGAAATTTGCAAAGACCTGGAGTTACAAAACCAAAAGGGAAGAACACATTCACCATTTCTCAAGCTGAAACAACTGAGGAGAAAAAGTAAGCCTTGAGCTGCAATATTGAAAGATTCTATGGGCAAAATATTGAATGATTCAGGAAGCATCAAAAGAAGATGGAAGGAATACACTGTCACTGTACTGAAAATAATAGGTAGATCTTCATCCATTTCAGGAGGTGGCATATGATCAAGAAGCAGTGGTACTGAAAGAAGAAGTTGAAGCTGCACTGAAGGAATTGGCAAAGAACAAGGCTCCAGGAATTGATGGAATACCCAAAGAGATGTTTCAACAAATGGATGCCCTGCTGGAAGCACTCACTCAGTTATGCAAAGAGATTTGGAAGACAGCTACCTGGCCAACAGACTGGAAGATATCTATATTTGTACCCATTCCAAAGTAGGGTGATCCCACAGAATATGGAAATTATTGAACAATATCATTAATATCATGTGCAAGTCTTACTGAACATAATTCAAAAACGGTTGCAGCAGTATATTGACATAGAACTTCCAGAAATGCAAGCTGGGTTCAGAAGAGGACATGGAATGCAGGATATCATTGCTGATGTCAGATGGGTCTTGGCTCAAAGGAAAGAATACCAGAAAGATATTTACCTGTGTTTTGTTGACTATGCAAAAACATTTGATTGTGTGGATCATAACAAATTTTGGATAACATTGAGAAGAATGGAAATTCCAGGACACTTAATTGTGTTCATGAGGAACCTGTACATAGACCAGGAGGCTTTTGTTCAAACAGAACAAGGAGACACTGCATGGTTTAAAATCAAGAAGGGAGTGTGTCAGGGTTGTATCCTTTCACCATACTTATTCAATATATATGATGAGCAAATAATCTGAGAAACTGGACTATACGAAGAAGAACATGGCATCAATATTGGAGGAAGAATCATTAACAGGCTGAGATATGCTAACAACACAACTTTCCTTGCTGAAAATTAGGATAACTTGAAACACTTACTGATGAAGATCGAAGTCTACAGTCTGCAGTATGGATTACATCTCAATATACAGAAAAGAAAAATCCTCACTTCTGGAACTATAAGCAGCATCACAAAAATGGAGAAAAGATTGAAGTTGTCAAAGACTTCACATTGCTTGGTTTTACAATCAATGCCAATGGAAGCAGCAGTCAGGACATCAGACAACATATAGCACTGGGCAAGTCAGATGCAAAGGACCTCTAGCAAGTGCTGAGGAGCAAAGATGTTTCCTTGAGGACTAAAGTGCGCCTGACACAAGGCATGATATTTTCAATCATCTCATATGCATGTAAGAGCTGGATAATGAATAAGAAAAAACAAAGAAATATTGATGTTTTTCAGTTGTGGTGCTGGCTAAGAATGCTGAAAGTACCATGGACTCCTAAAAGAACTATCAAATCTTTCCTGGAGGAAGTACAGCCATAATGCCCTTTGGAAGAGAGAATGGCCAGACTTCGTCTCACCTACTTTGGTCATGTTATCAGAAGGGACCATTCCCTGGAGAAGCATGTCATGCTTGGTATGGTGGAGGGTGTCCAAAAGAGGAGAAAGTTCTCAACGAGAGCTGGTTGGAGAATGGGCTGAAGTATAGCAAGGATCATCAGGCTGGCGCAGGACCATGTGGTGTTTCGTTCTGCTGTCCATAGGGTCTCTATGAGTTGGAGATGACTTGATGGCACCTACCAACTACAACAGGCACTCCCTAGCTCTTCTAGCCATTGGCCCGTTCTTCTTTAAGACATTAACTTCCCATTCCCAATTATTTTTAATGAAAGTACACCCAAAAAAGCATGTAAGCTAGCCACTTCAAGTCTTTATCTCTCCCCATTTTATTTTTATTTTTTAAAAATTTTTATTATGATTTGGGTGAAAGTTTACACAGTAAATTCATTTTCCATACAGAAGTTCATACACATCTTGTTTCATGACATTGACTGAAACTCCCCACAATGTAAAAGCTCTCTTCCCACTTCCTACCCATAGTTACCTCTTCCCTGTGTCCTTCTCTCCCAAGTACTCCACCCCTTGAGCTGTCTCCCTGTGCAAACATTGCCCGTCTTTTCTTCTAAGATTGATCCCTCCAAAGAGTGTATCTACCTGATGTAAATGTTCACCCTGTATGCCTGTCTTTGGTTTGGCTGGAAGCTACAGAATTATGCTCAGTTCCAGACCTGAAGAATAACAAGGGGACACAGTCTCTGGGGTTTCACCAGGCCCTGTCAAACCAGAAAACCTGGTCTTTTTGTTTTGCTTTGTTTTATTATTTTGAATTTTGTCCCACATTGTTCTCCCACTCTATCCAGGATCTTCTTGCACCAGTTGCCCTCCAAGTGGTTGTCAATGGTAGCCAGGCGTCATCTAGTTCTTCTGGTCTCATAGTCATATAATTTGAGGATCACATGGTCTACTAGTCCCTTGGACTAATTGTTTTCATGTGTCTTTGCTTTTCTACATTGATTTTTGCTCTGGACGAGGAGAGACCCATCATTACATCTAATGGCTGCTTGTAGGCTTTCAAGATCCCAGTTGCTACTCACCAAAGTAGGATGTAGAACAATGTTTTTGTGTAGTGTGTTATGCCAATTGAGGTTGATGTCCCCTGTGACCACAGTTTTGAGCCCACAGGTCCAACTACTTGCTCCCTCCGGGCAGCTGGCAGTGGCCAAAAAGTTACCACAACCTTGCCCCTTGTCAGCTCTACTATATACCTGGAAATTCTTACAGAACATACAAATACAATTGTAGAAACATTGCCTACCTATACATGGTATGTATAGGTATGGGCACACTCCCCCCTGCCTAAACATACCTGATTGTTCAGCCTGTCCACCCATCTATTCAGATCAAAGCTTGCCATCATTGGCAACACAGCCAGGTACAATATTTGTCTTCCTGTGATTGACTTATTTCACTTACATAATGTCCTTCAAGTTCATCCACATTACGTGGTGTTTTGCAGATTCTGTGTTATTCTTTAGTGTTGCATAGTATTCCATTGTGTATATGTACCATAGTTTGCTTTTCCATTCTTCTGTTGATGGGCACTTTGGTTATTCCCACCTCTTTGCTATTGTGAATAGTGCCACAATGAGCATGACTATGCATATATCTGTTCTTGTCCTGGCTCTCACTTCTTTAGGATATACACCTAGTAATGGGATTGGTGGATCAAATAGTATTTGTAATTCTAAATTTTAAAAGGAATTGCCCTACTGCTTTCCACTGTGGTTGTATCGTTTGACAGTCCCACCAGCAGTGTATGACAATCCCAATCTCTCCACATCCTTGCCAGCATTTGTTATTTTGTCTTGTTGAACTTTGTTATTAGTGCTGGAGGGAGATGGTATCCCGTTGTTTTGATTTGCATCTCTCTAATGGCTAATGATCATGAACATTTCTTAACGTGTTTGTTGACTGCCTCAACATCTTCTTTGGTGAAGTGTCTATTCATGTCTTCTGCCCATTTTAGCATTGGATTTTCTATCTTTTTGTTGTTGTGGTATGGAAGTTTCCTATAAATTTTAGAGATAAGTCCCTTGTCAGGTATATTGTTGCCAAATATTTTTTCCCAATCTGTAGGTTCTCTTTTTACTCTTTTGGAGAAGTCTTTGGAAGCACATAAAAATTTAATTTTTAAAAGTTCCCAATCATCTAGTTCATCTTCTGCTGTTTGTACATTTTGGGTTATGCTTGATAGTCTATTTATGCTATAAATTAGGGTCTCTAAATTTTCTCCTAATTTTTTTCTTGATGAACTTTATAGTTTTAGGTGTCACATTTAAGTTTTTGATCCATCTGGAGTTAGTTTTTATATATAGTGTGAGGTATGAATCATGTTTCATTTTTCTGAAATGAACAATCAGTTTAACCAGCACCATTTATTGAAGAGACTATCTCTTCCTCATATTGGATCTGAGCCCTTTGTCAAAGCTGACCATAAGTTGATGGATCTATTTCTGGGTTCTCAATCCTATACTATTGATCTATGTGTTGTACCAATATCAGGCTGTTTTGACTACTGTGGCTATATAGTAGGTTCTGTGATTCAGGAGTGTGAGACCTCCTACTTTGTTCTTCTTCTTCAATAGTAGTTGCTTATCTGAGGTCTCATTCCTTCCCACATAAAATTAGAGATTGTTTTTTCCATATTCTTAAAGAATGTTCATGGCATCTGGATTGAGATTGCATTGAATGTATAGACTGCTTTGGGTAGTATTGATATTTTCACAATGTTCAATTTTCCTATCCATAAGCATAGTGGGCTCTGCCATTTATGTAGATCTTTTATGTTTCTTGAAGAAGTGTTTTAAAATTTTCTTTGTACAGGCCTTTTGTGTCCCTGATATGATTTTATCCCAAGTATTTACTTTTTTGGTAGGGATTTTATTTATTTGTAAATGGTATTTATTTCCTTTTTTTTTTTTTCCAGCAATCTTTTTGCTGGTATAAAGGAATCCAAGTGATTTTTGTGCATTGATCTTGTATCCTGACACTAGGCTAAATCTCTTCATTAGTACCAGTAGTTGTCTTGCTGAGTCTCTTGGGTTTTCTAGGTATAGCATCATATCATCTGAAAACAAGGATAGTTGCACTTCTTCCTTACCAATTTAGATACCTTTTATTTACCTTTCTTGCCCTATTGCCAAGGCTAGGACTTCCAATACAATGTTGAATTCAAGTGGTGATAGAGGGCATCCCTATCTGGTTCTGGTTCTCAAGGGGAATATTTTCAGTCTTTCTCCATTGAGAATAATGTTGGCTGCTGGTTTTGTATACATACCCTGTATTATGTTGAGGAATTTCCCTTCTATTCCTATTTTGCTGAGAGTTTTTATCAAGAATGTGTGTTGGATTTTATCAAATGCTTTTTCTGCATTGATTGATAGTAGATGATTATTTTCCTTTATTTTACTTATGTGATAGATTACATTGATTGTTTTTCTAATGTTGATCCTTGCATACTTGGCATGAATCTCACTCAGTCATAATGTACTATATTTTTGATATGTTGTTTGCTTGGATTTTGTTGAAGATTTTTGTGTCTATATTCATGAGGATATTGATCTGTACTTTTCCTTTTTAGTGATGTCCTTGCCAGGTTTTGGTATCAAGGTTATGTTGCTTCATAAAATGAATTTGGGAGAATTCCATCCTTTTCTATGTTCTGGAATAGTTTGAGTAGGATTGGTGTCAGTTCTTCTCTGAACGTTTGGTAGAATTCTCCAGTGAAACCACCTGGGCCAAGGCTTTTCTTGGTTGTTAATTTTTTTATGAGTTGTTCAATTTCTTCTTTTATTATGGGTTTGTTCAAATTTTCCACCTTAGTCAGTTTTAGTTTAGGTAAGTAGCATGTTTCTAGAAATCTAACCATTTTTTTCTAGATTTTCAAATTTGGTGGTGTAAAGTTCTTCACAGTATTCTGATATAATCCTTTCTATTTTCATTTGTTCTTTGTGACTTCACCCAATTTGTTTCTTATTCATGTGATTTGAATTCTTTCCCTCTGTTAAGTTTGCTGGTTTGTCAATTTTATTGATCTTTTCAAAAAAACAACTTCTAGTCTTGTTGATTATTTTTTCTGTTGTCTTTCCATTTTCTCTTTCATTTATTTCTTCTAGAATATTTATTAATTCTTTTCTTTTTACGACTGTAGGGTTTGGTTTTTTTTTTTTTTTTTTGTTATTTTCTTGCTGCTCTTTTTCTAATTTTTGGAAATGTTGGGTTAAGGTGTTGATTTTGACCCTTCTTCTTTTTTGATGTGTGCATTTATTGCTACAAATTGCCCTCTGATCACTGCTTTTGCTGTGTCCCAAAGATTTTGGAATGTTGTGTTTTCATTCTCATTTGATTCAAGGAATTTTTTATTTCATGTTTTATTTCTTCTATTTTCCAGTCATTTTTAAGGTGGGTGTTATTCAGTTTCCCTGTGTTTATTGTTTTTCCATTGATCTTCCTATGGTTGATTTCTAATTTTATAGCATTGTGATCTGAGAAGATACTTTGGAATATTTCAATGTTTTTAAGTTTATTAAGGCCTCCTTTGTGGCCCAACACATGGTCTATCCTGGAAAATGTTCCATGTGCACTGGAAAAGAATGTATAATGTTCTATTGTTGGGTAAAGTGCTCTGTAGATGCCTGTGGTAGTTAAGGTTGTGTGTCAGCTTGGCTGGGCCTGGTTGAATGGCTGAGCAGCTGGTGGTAGTTATTCCCCATGATGGGGATGGCAATCAGCTCCATGGTGGGATCTACCACAATAGCTGAGTAACTACTTTAGGGATGTGGTCTGCTTCCTGTGTATAAGAAGCAGGTATGGGAATGGTCTCCAGCTCTCAGCACATTTGAACCCTGCATGTAGCTGAGTCATTGTTCAGCAGCCTGCTGTACTCTGCCAATCTTGAGACTTTCATTGGACTTGAATAGTGACCTAACATGTTGTTTCGTAACATTAGGACTGTGCCTTTTTACTTGTCAATGTTCAGTTTGTCAGGCTCAGGAGCCAGCACCTGTCTGACCGAAGAAAAGCCTCCAGCTTCAATGGGCTGGGAGCAGGAGGCAAAGCTGAAGCCCATGGTTGAGGGGCTTTCAACCAGCCTCTAGACCCTGGCACTTTGAACTCGGACTTAAAGTCTCCAAACTGTAAGAGAATAAACTCCTGTTTGTTACAGCCATCCCATTTGTGGTATATTCTTGTGAGAGCATCACTAAGTAACCAAAACAATGCCTATAAGGTCAAGTTGGTTAATTGTATTGTTTAGTGTCTTTGTTGGGTTTCTTTCCAGTTCTATCTTACATTGAAAGTGGTGTGTTAAAGTCTCCAACTATGAATGTGTAGTCATCTATTTGTCTTTTCAATTCTGTTAAAATATGATTTACATATTTGGAGGCTCTTTCACTGAGTGCTTAGATATTTATTATTGTTATGTCCTCTTTCTCACTCAATCCTTTAATCATTACATAATGGCCTAACTTGTCTCTTTTTGTGGTTTTTGTCTTAAAGTCAATTTTATCAGAAATTAATATTGCCACTTCTGTTTTTTCTATTGCCATTTGTTTGATACTTTTTTTTCCCAAATCTTTGATTTTTAGTATATTTTTGTCTTTATCTCTTGTAGACAGCATATGGATGGGTCAAGTTTTCTTATCCATTCTGCAACTCTCCATCTCTTGAGTGGTGTATTTAATCCATTTTCATTCAGTGTAATAATCGACAGGTGTGAATTGTTGCTTTCATTTTGTTATGTGTATTTTCATGCTGTTGGCAAGTTCCTTGTTCTATATAATTTTTTGTCCTGAGATCACTCTGTTTATGTTATCATTTCCTTCATTGCTATTATTTTAGTATTTGCTAAATATTTGTGATTGTCCTCTTTTTTATTTTGATGCAATGGTTTATTATTTTTCATTGAGGTTTCCCTGGTGACTTGTAATTCTCTTCCCAATATTAGAACAGTCCCCTCTATCTCTCAATTGTCTTGACTTCCTCACCATTTAAAAGTTCTGCCATTATACTATTTTTTCCCTCTTTTTGGTTTGCAGTTTTCCCCATTTACCAGTTCATGTCTCTGGTTGCCTCTTTACACTCTGGCTAGTTTTTTGTTTTGTTTTGTTTTTTACTTTGGATACTTTCATAACTGGGTTGGTTTCTGGATTAAGTCTTCAAGTGTGTTAATGGTTGGTTGTGGTTTGCTGTTGTTGGTTCTCTGTCCAAAGGACTCCCTCTAACATCTCTTGAAAGGTTGGTTTGGTTTTAACAAATTCCCTTAATTTCTGTTTATCTGGAAATGTCCTAATATCACCATTATATTTGATGGGCAAATTTGCTGGGTATATAATTCTTTTTTTTTTTTTTT
>NW_006921733.1:6383687-6394337 GCF_000298275.1 Orycteropus afer afer
TTGGGGTTTAGTCCACTTTTGTATCCTTCCCTTCAAGGCTCAGGGGTCCAAGATTATCTTCTGTGTCTGTGTTAATTGGTTTCCCTCTTCTTTGTCGAAGAGCATCTGTGAAGTCCTTGTGCCTAGTCCGCCAACTTGCCGGAACTTCTGGGTATATAATTCTTGGTTGGAAATTTTTTTCCTTCAGGTTTTATATGTACCATCCCATTGCCTTCTCACCTGCATTATTTGTGCTGAGAAATCAGAGCTTAGTCTTATTGGTTGCCCTTTGTAGGTAACTTTTGATTTTTCCTATACTGGTTTCAGTATTCTTTGTTTTTGGTTTGGGTGAGTTTGATGACAATATGTCTTGGTGATTTTCTTTTGGGGTCTGTCTTGTTTGGGATTTGTGGAACTTCTTGAATGGATATTTTCTTGTCTGTCACTATATCAGGGAAATTTTCTTCCAAGAAATCTGACAAGTTTCTCTGTGGTTTTATTTCTCTCTTCTTATTCTAGAATTTCAGTTACAGATAAGTTATTCCTCTTGATGGTATCACACATAAATCTTAGGCTTTTTCCATTTTCTTTTAATATTTTTTGTGATTGATGCCTTTCCAAAGAAATATTGAGGTATTTGTCTTCAATCTCACTAATGCTGTGTTCCATTGATTTAATTCCACTCCTTTGCCTGTTCAATATGTTCTCTGTTTCTGAAATTTTAGTATTAATCTTCTGGATTTATAGCTGTAGATTTTGTATCATTTCTACTATTTTAAGTTATTTTGTCATTCTGTTTCCTGTATTGTCTTCCCTAATTGTTCTAGGATTTTGTCTGTGTTTTCCTTAATTTTGTCAGTGTTTTCCTTGATCTATGTCTCAATCCATTGAAGGTACCTAAATAATATTGTTTTGAATTCCTTATCAGGGAGTTCCAATGCTACTTCTTCTTTAGAGATGTTTTCTGTTTCTGTAATCTAGTCCTTTGTTTCTACTACTTTATCTTGCTTTTTTGTGTGAACTGTGTTGGCCTGTTTTCTTTGATACATCTTGACATTGTATTTATATTTAATTGGTGATTGTATGTTGCCCAAGATAACTTTTTTTTGTTTGTTTTATTTTGATATATCTGAGTAAGCAGGGTACTGTGCACTTCTCTTCAGTAGATTGAAGCACTTATGCACTCACCATCTATCTCCTGGTAGTATGATAGAGAGTGAGAGTGGATGCACTGATCTCTGTTAGCTGTTAATGAAGAGCAGTTAAGGGTGAGTTGGGCTTATACTGGCTGTTGTCTATTGTTGGCCAGTTGGTGCAGAAGAAAGTGGTGGCCCTCAGTTTGTAGGTGGGGCTGCAGGAGTTGCAGGTATGGTTGGGTTGTATAGGCATGGTTGGTGTCTCCCACTCAGTGAGATAAAAACAACAATCAAAGAAGCACCAAAAGAATGAAAACAAAAGTACAAAAACACACACTGTATAAACATACAAGAACAATTGCCAGAAAGAAAAAGGGAAAGGGAATAAATTAGAAGAAATATTAAAAAGATATACTTTTAAAAGACAGAAGAACTATAAGTACAAAAAGAGAAAACAAACATGATATATGGGAAGGGCAGAATAAGAGAAAATAACTAGAATAAAAGAATAATAAAGAAAAAATTAGAGAAATGCAAAGCATTCAAAATGGCTGTACCAATGGGACAGCCAAACCTCTACAGTTCAGTTTGTCTCCTTCTTTGCTGTTTGCCTTTTTATCATCAGCACCAGTGCAATTGTCCATGTAGCCCATGGTGAGCAGGGCCAATTTTTAGTTACTGCTCAAGTTCTAATAACATTTGTAAATATTCAAACTGTCCGTGCTGTCAGGATATAGCTGGTAGTCTGTAGCTCCGTTTGTCTCCTTATTCACTATTTTCATTCATGTTCTACTACTAGTTGGTGTTTAATCCACCTCTGTATCCTTCCTTTCAAAGCTCACGGCTCCAGGATTATCTTCCATGTCTGTGTCAATTGGTTTCTCTTCTTTTTTGAAGAGGGTCTGCATAGCTTCTCTGTCTATTCTGCAGTCTTACCAGAAGTTCATCTTTCTCCTCATTTTAGATAGCCAGTTTCTAAATTTTCTGTCCCTATCAAACCACTAATCTGGTAATTAGTATGTTCCTTGCTCTGAAAATCCTTCTGTTCCAGTTGGAATTTTGAGCATCTGCATCCATAAGCAAACTCCAGTCTAGAACAAGCCATCAAATTGCAGCAATTTATATCAGCTCACAGTGTCAAACATCTTTGTCTTCATTCAGTCAAGTCTGGTCACTTCATCCCTAGCCATCCAAGCTAGGTCAAGGAGTACCAGTGACAAGTTTGGAAGTTCACACATCTCCTTACACTTCAGACCAGCCAGCCCCTTGTCTCTCCCCATCTCTTCCATAACTCCTATGGGATAACTCAATGGTGACCATAGGCTCAGGAGTCCACACAACTCCCTCCCCTTCAGACCAGACAGCCCTTCCTCTCTCATCCTTAGTCTCTAAGGACTATGTCTATAGGTATCAATGGAACATGTTCAAACTCAGGCTAACTCTTCATTACTGCACTCCCCCCACTTCCTCTCACCAAGTGGACCCAAGTAGTCACCAAAAGCAACCATACCAGGTTGTCTACGCACTGGACCTCTTTAACTTCCAGTCCTGGGAGTGGTTCTTTTTGATGAACACTGGTGTTTTCCTGCCTGGGTATATCCAATAGCAAACTGGCAAACCACTTTCTCAAAATTCAAAAAGCCATATATGTTTGTTTGTTTGTTTGTTTTTACCTCTGCTGGTCTTTCCTTTAAATGAAAATCATCTGTTTCCTCAGCATAATAGATGTGTCTGCATGTCTTTTAAAACACCAATTTCTTGACTCTGAAGGATATGGATGTGGCTCAGGTTTTCAACCTATGCCCCCAATACCCTATACATATGACTACAGGCTTGAAACAAAAGGCCTGTGCTGCTTCAGGGCAAATTTTAGTTCCATTTTATCATATCCAATCAAGTATTGCCTGACAGTGGAGGTACATGTTCTCTGTAATCTGTAATAACCCATTACTCTTTTTCATCTACAACTAGGTAGAAGAAACATTCAATATCCAGAATAAATTCAGAAAAACACATAACCCTTACACACAACTCTTTTATAAAACATTCTAATTCCATCTTCTCTTCTTCACACCTTGCTATCTTCCCATTCATATTCATATGGCCTTGGGCCTCTGGCTGGCAAAACCAGTGGACCTGGCCCCCTATCAAGGATTTCATTTAATTGGTCTGGCTCTTGCCTCAAGTCATTCCAGATGTGACTTTTCTCTTACTAGCTGCAAAATAATATCTCTTACATTCATTTCAGCCAATATCAATATCTCTTACATTCATACAGGTAACAACTAATGTAACCAATGAAGAATCAAAATTTTCACTCCCATTACCCTTCCTCTTTTATCTTAAAAAGTTCCATGCTTCCATGAGTCTAGAGCCATTGGAATGAATCCCATTTCTGACTCCAACTGCAAAAGCAGCATGGGGGTTTTGTTGTCTGACTACCTCTAACTTCATGAGAGGAAAAGAGAATCACCATCAGCATCAACAGTGCAAGGCTTATTCCTATGGAGCAGAGGTCAGACATGGTGACACACTCCAAACTTCTTGCCACTTCTGACACCAATCATCTGTCTCACATCACTCACTACCTCTCTGCTAGTTTCAATAATTTGTCACAATGGCCACACAGAACTCACAGACAATACTCAGGATTATGGAATGTAGTTGGGAAGTAACAAGCTATAATTCAGGTTCAGAAATGACTCAGGATCAGTTCTTTGATCAGAGCAGTCTTTTCAGCCATGCCACAGGACACTTCTCTCTGGCCTCAACTTCTCCTCTTAACTCTGTGGCCCCTTGGCCACTGCCTTGCTTGGGCTAGTGTTACAAAGGTCTTTTTACCCTACATATAGGTGCCCAGAGAGGAACCCCACTCTGGTAGCAATGCTTCTGCACAAGGCACTCAGCTTTCTTACTCTGTTGTTGTTGTTGTTATGTGCCTTCGAGTCGGACCCAACTCATAGCAACCCCTCCTTGGGTTTCTGAGGCAGTATCACTATGGAAGTAGATTGCCCTGTCTTCCTTCTGAGGAGTGGCTGGTGGGTTTGAACCACCAGCCTTCTGGTTAGCAGTCAAGTGCCTTAGGCACTATGCTACCAGAGCTGAATTCCACCATTCTGTTTTGTGCCTGTCTCTACTGTCATGGTCTACTGCCAGGATCTGCTGCTGGGGTCTGCTCACAGAGCCTCCTGTCATTTTATTTTTTTTTTCTTCTGCTGCTTCTCATCATCACTCACCAGTCAGCAAAGTGTCATACCTCTCTTTGTCTCCTGGGTTGAATGGTTCAGTGCAGAGACCTCTTGTGCAAAAAATGTGCTCCATTCCTGGCACTTCTTTATTGATGATACTTAGATAACCCTTTCCACTTATGAAGTATCTCATTTTGAGCTTAGTAGAGGGCAAAAGTGACCAAGCCTACCTAAGGTGTTAGAGCTTCATATATCTTATTTTCCCAGTCCCACTCCATAACGGTGCTATGTACCTTATTTATATTATTGGCACACTATCTAAGCCCATTACATTTGCATAAGATGAGCTATATTAAATAATTCACTGCACTTCTACAGTAAAAACTTCATGAGGTGGAGAGTGAATTTCCCAAAAGGGAAATTTAAAATGATTGATTGTCATTCACTTAGTCAGCAGGAGTGGTCTTGGATTGGTTTATTAAGTGTGCATGTTTGCATTCTATATTCTAGGTAGAGCTTATCTAATTATTTCCAAGAATGGTTTTTATCATGAATTTTCACTTTCCTGGACAGATTAAGATTTAAGTTTAAAGAGGTGGGGTACTTTCTTTGACGATAGCAATCATTTCTGGGCAAAAAAAAAAAAAATGCTTTTCAACTACATACAGCAGTTCCTTTAAATCCCATGGGGCAACTACCTCTTTTATGAAATTATTTGCTTAATAACTGCTAAAAAGGCAAGGAGGCCACACGTTGTGACCTCCTCTAACCCCACAAGAGGAAGACAGAATCACTGTCTGTAGCCCAAGGCCAATTACTGTGAGGCCAGACATGCTGCCTCCCTCCAGCCCTTTCACCAACTGTTCTTCCCAAAGCACACACCACCTATCTCCTGGGCTCGATAATTCACTGCAGTAGCCACACAGAACTCACAGATTACAGGATTCATTAGGGAAGCACCACAGACTCCAATTCAAGTTCAGGAAAAATTCTCAGTCTCTCCCAGCCCACCGTCTCTTAGCCAACAGTTTCTCACAGTCTTTCCCAGCAGTGTGTGTTCCTTGGTGTCTCACTCAACAATGTGTGTCTCTTGCGTCTCTTTCCCAGCAACGCATGTCTCAGGAGCACGTGTCTCTTTCAGCAGCACATCTTCCTCAGCCAGCAGTCAGAGAGAGAGAGTGCTGCCTCTAGGAGGTCTCCTTTTGAGCCCAGCAGAGTGCCCAAACTAACCAATCATAACATCAGAATTCTAAGCACCTGAGAGAGAGTGGGAACCTCCCAGAACATTGTTTAGTGCCACTCCCAACAGAAATACCCCAGGTGGACAACTTTAGCAATGAGGAGCTCCTAACAGTTGCTCACAGAAAATTCCACCATGGAGTTTACAAAGACTTATCACTAGAAAAGCCACACTAAGTAATTTACTACACTGCAATAACCTTAAAACATAAATAATCAATATAATAGTTTAACTCAGCATAAGCAAGTGATCAAAAATCATGAATTAAAAGATGCAGTGCAGTGAATTTCTTAATATGGCTCTTCCAGCCATTGTCCTCCATTTTGTGATGTATTATAAATTCTAATCCCTGTGCCTGTTTAAGGACCTCTGGTAGCATAGTGCCTAAGGCATTTGACTGCAAACCAGAAGACCAGCCATTCAAACCCACCAGCCACTCCTCAGAAGAAAGACCGGGCAATCTATTTCTGTAGAGGTACTGCCTCAGAAACCCAAGGAGGGGGTCTCTATAAATCAGAACCGACTGGACAGCAGTGAGTTTGGTTTGAGTTTGGTTTTGTGTCGGTTTAGGGTTGGATGTATTTTGAGTTCCACCTTGCTGGAGGGTGTGACTCAAGTCACCACATTTAGTTTCTTTGAGGTTCTATATGTGAATGTTCTCTGCTATACATAAGGTTTTCTCTGGCCAATTCTTTGAGAAGTGGATGATGGCCCCTTCCTTCTTCCTAGTCTGTCTCAGTCTGTAAGCTATGTTGAAACCTGTGCACCATCTGCAATCCTGCTGGCATTAGAGACACCAGTGTCACAGCCTCAAGTCTCACAACAACACACAAGCCACCACAGTACAACAAGCTGATGGGCAAAATTGTCTCCCTTAGCTGTTTGAAAACTCTCCACTCTCCCCTTACCTGGATCCCAGGGCTCTGTCATCCCTGGCTTTCCCCACCCCTTTCTGCCTCTTGGGGGTGGGGCCTGTCTCCCTTCCCTTACCTGGATCCCTCAGCTCTGTCTCATCCCTGCTCTTGCCCCTCTTCCTGCATCTAGGTGTCGTGCTTGCCTGCTTCCCCTTATCTGGGTTCCCGCAGCGCTGTCTCATCCCCAGCTCTTGCCTAGCTTCCCACATCTCACATGACACAGTGGCTGCAGTGATGGGCTCAACTATAGCAATGATTGTGGAGCTAGCATGGGACTGGGCAGTGTTTCGTTCTGCTGTGCCTGGGATCACTATGAGTCGGAAATGATTCGACAGTGCCTGACAACAACATTGAATGTTCTTGGAAATTTTGCTCTCTTGCTCTGGTTCTGCTTTTGGTTTGTTATCATCTCACCCCTGAACTTGAGACAGCAGCCACCTTCTGACCTGCCAATTTGGGTTCACCAACCCCTGCACACCATGCGAGTTGGGAGAATTCTCCAGACCTACCCACAGACCTGGGACTTGCCAACCTGCCTGCCTCCCAGCCTCCTCCACCAACACATGAGCTGTTTCCTTGGGAGTTTGTTAGTTCTGTGAGATGTTACAGTAAACTATGGAACCCTAAGATGGGAGGGACAATATTGAGGAGAGGAAGAGGAGTTGATGTCAGAAGTAATGGAGTGGCACAGCAGTTTGGCAAAGTTGGACATTTGGGACATATTTAACTTCTGCCTCATAGTGACCGGCCTTGTGCTAGTCATTCTAAGAGAAATTATTCAAGCAAAGATCTTAATTTTTGTTTTTTTAACTGCCCATCTTTAAATAAAATATATCATTAGCCATCATTATGCTTCCTTATTCTTTCACACTTACATTGTGTCATTTTGGACAAAAATAATTAAAATAAAATAAGAACTGTAGCTTTGGCATGATGGATTATAAAATGTTGTTATCACATTTCCCCAGAAGAGAAAAATTATTTATATAAGGCTCACATTGCCTTCAGAAGAGACTATCTTTCAGAATAATCTATTTAACACCCTCACTTTGTAGCTGATAAATCAGAGGCCCAAAGTTGAGGTACTGGCCCAGAAATACCCTGCAGATCAGTGACACAACCAGCTGGCCTTCTGCCTCAAGTCTTGGTGGAGGAAGGAGTGTTCATTTCTATAAAAGACTTGCTTTTGCCTGTTTGATTCTTTTGAACATAAGACATTGTTATTACTAACTCTTTCATCTTGTTTTTTCTATGTCAAAAGAACCACACATTTTTCATAAATGCCCTTTGAACCCTTGGATCAATACTCTGATGGTAGGTCTCTTGGGAGTTGATGGCAGGGAAGTGTGGCTAATCAAAGAGACCAGCTTCTAATTCTGTGGAGTAGCAGGACCCCATATTTGGGATTTTTATGAAACAACTCAGATATCAGGACTGTTCTGCTCCAAAGTCTCCACATTTTAATTCATATTCATGCCTTTGATGTGCTCTGTCTTTGTGGGGAGAGATAGATTCAAATTTGAATCAGTCTTGCCTGCATTCTTTACTTGTGAAGTTTCCCCCCACCTGGTATGGATATTATAAACTAAGTGCAATGGAATTCCTACTTAGCTGTACAGTGTCAAGGACTGAGTTGTGAGAAGGGAGAAATATCCCATTCCATCTTCCCTGCAGAAACTGGAAATGGTGAGCATTGATTTTTCAGTGCTGTATGACAAGTTACCTCAGAGGTAGTAGCTTAAAACAATACATTTATTCTCTCACAGTTTCCATGGGTCAGTAGTCTAGGCATAGGCTAGCAGGACTCTTTGTTCTGGGTTTCACCAGGCTGTAATCCAGATGTTGGCTAGGGACGTCCTCTCATCTGAGACTGGATATTCTCTTCCAAGCTTAGTCAGTGTTCTGGTTATCTAGTGGTGCTCTGACAAGAATACATACCACAAGTGGGATAGCTTTAACAAACAGGAGTTCATTCTCTTAGTTTGGAGGCTTTAAGTCCAAGTTCAAAGTGCCAGGCTCTAGGGGCTGGGTGAAAGCCACTGTCTTGGGCTTCAGTTCTGCCTTCAGCTCCTGGCTCACTGAAGCTAGAGGCTTTTCTTCACCCAGACAGCTGCTGGCTGCTGAGGCTGACAAGTCCCAGGTTGACAAGTAAAAAGGCACAGTCCTGATGTTACAAAACCACATGGCAGGCCATCAATTCAAGTCCATTGTAAATCCCCAGGTTGGCAGAGCATGGCAGGATGCTGAACAATGACACAGCTACATGCAGGGTCCAAGCATGCCATAAGCCAGTGGAGAATGGAGAGACCATTCTTCAAGGCTTCTGCTTATATATGGGAAACAGACCACATTCTCTAAGGCAGCTACTCACAGTAGATTTCACCATTGAGATGATTACCAGTCTCATCAAGGGGAATACTGCATCCAGCTGCCCAGCCACTCAACCAGGCTCAGCCAGTTGACACATCAACTGAACTACCACAGTCAGTTTCCTGACAGAGTTCAATTCCTTGCTGTTGTAGGGCTGAGACACCATTCTTTTGCTAGTTGTTGACTGGGGATCTCTGTAGCTCCTGGAGGTCACTCTCAGATCCTTGCCATATACCTCCATCATATGCCCTCTTACACTAAGAATTTCTGACTTCCTCTATCTCCGATCACTAGACCCAGAATTGGAGAGCTCTTGAGACTAGTGGCATAGTGCCTAAGGCATTTGACTGCTAACCAGAAGACTAGCAGTTCAAACCCACCAGCCACTCCTCAGAAGGAAGGTTGGGCAATCTACTTCCTTAGTGATACTGCCTCGGAAATCCAAGGAGGGGTCACTAGGATTCAGATCTGACTAGATGGCAGTGAGTTTGTTTTTTTTTTTCGGTTTGAGACTAGTTTCGGCCCACCTGGCTAATCTCCCTTTGATTAACCCAAAATACATTATTTTTTATTTGTTTTTGTTTTTGTGCCATCAAGTTAATTCTGACTCAGTGACTTTTAGGACAGAGTCACTACCCTCAGAAGGAAGATGGGACAATCTACTTCTGTAGTAATAACTGTCTCAGAAACCCAAGGAGGGGTCTCTATGAGTCGGGTCCAACTTGACGGCACGTAACAACAACAACAACAACAGGACAGAGTAGAATTGTCCTATAGAATTTGTTAGGTACAATCTTTATAGGAGCAGATTGCCAAATATTTCCACCTGCAGAGTTGCTGGTTGGATCAAATCACTGACATTTGCATTAGCAAACAAGTATTTGAAAAATAAAATTAAAAAAAAAACAAAACACTTTAAATAAGAACTATATGCTTAATGTCTTCTGCCAAGATGGTTGACTAGGCAGAAAGACTGCACAGACCCTCTTCAACAAAGAAAAGGGAAACCAATTAACACAGACACCAAATATAATCTTGGACCCCTGTGCCTTGAAGGGAAGGATATAGAAGTAGATTAAATCCCAACTAGCAGAAGAATTTGCATGAAAATACCAAAAAAGGAGACATATGGAGCTGTGGTCTGGCAGTAATCCTGAGTGATCCTAATGGCACAGACAGCTTAGAGATTCCCGAGTGCTGGTAGGACTTAAGATTTAACCTAAAAGTCAGCCTTGCTAGCCAGGGACTGCATGGAGAACTGCTCCAGTGGCTGGGGAATAAACAGAGGTGAAGAGAAAGGTGGGCTGATCTGTGGACTTTTGCCGGTCTGGAGGCTGCTGCCATTTTGAAGATCTAAAAGTGGCTTGACTATTTTGGATATTTAAAGAGACAGTGCTCTTGCAGATTCCTGGGGTTTAAGAACACGTTCTGCTTACCAGCAACCCCAAGAACCCTCCAAAACTGCAAGACTGAAAAGGTACGACATATCTCTTGTTACTCTTATGCCACACACCCACTTGGTGAATGGAGATGCGACCATCCCCCACTCCCACCTACCTTCTGGGCGCACAGGAACTCCATCACAGTCTGCGTGCTCAGACAGAGCCTGGGTGCCCTGCCCTGTCCTCACTGATTTTTTTTTACCTCTTTTTTTATTTTTATTTTTTTCTTTTTTGCTTTCTTTTTCTGGTGCTTAGTTTGCTTGTATTTGTCTGTTTTAAAACAACTATTATTATTAATATTTTTGTCCTTTTTACTATTATTCTTAATCTTCCCTTCCCAGGTCTTAGTTTTCAGCATTTATTCTTTTCCCTGTTCCTGGT
>NW_006921733.1:6396620-6416652 GCF_000298275.1 Orycteropus afer afer
TCTATGAAATGGGGAGTGTATCCAAGAACATATAGGGTTGGCAGACAATGGTCCTATAAGTTTATGTGAATGATCAGAATTACCAGGTGTATAGTAGAGTTGACAAGAGGAAGGTTGTGTTCACTACTTGGTCACAGTCAGCTACCCAGAGGGACAGAGTAGTTGAACATGCGGGCTTGGGACCATAGTGGCAGGGGACATCAAGCTCAATTGGCATAACATACTATACAAAACATTCCACCTCCTACTTTGGCGAGTAGCGACTGGGATCTTAAAAGCTTAAAAGCTAGCAAGCTGCCATCTAGATGTAACAATGGGTATCTCCTCATCCAGAGAAAAGAAGAATGAAGAAAACCAAAATTCATGGAAACAATTAGTCCTAGTGACTGATACACCATCTGTTCTGCAGCCTATATGACTATGAGACCAGAACAAGATGGTGCCTGGCTACCACTGTCATCCACTTGGAAGGAGATCTATGTAGGAGATCCTTGATAGGGAGGGAGAACAATGTGGAACAAAACTCAAAATCATTTGGAGAAAAAATAGGGGGGTGGGGTGGGACCAGATTTGCTGGTCTGATAGAGCCTGGTGGAACCACTGAGACTATGGCCCTTAGCTGCCCTTCAGGCCTGGAATTTAATCCACACCTGTGGTTTCCAGCCAAACAGAAGACAGGTATATGAGTTGAACATTTACCTGAAGTAGATACACTCTTTGGAGAGAACAGTCATTGAGAAAGAAGGGCTGCCTGTGCACAGGGAGATAGCTCAGGGGACAGGAGTCCATGGAGGGATGGACACTGGAAAGAGGTAACTATGGGGAGGAAGTGGGAGGGGAGTTGTTGCATTGTGGTAAACTGTGGTCAATGTCATGAGACAAAGTATATGTAAACTGCTGTATGGAAAGTGAATTTGCTTTGTAAATCTTCAACCAAATAACAAGAAAAAAAAACTATATGGTTAACATGACTGATTATAAAATATTGTTAATTGATTCCCCTAGAAGAGGAAAATTCGTTATATAAGCCTCACTCTACCATAGAAAGAGACTTTCAATTAGAATCATCAATTTAGCAATCTCGTTTTGTAGCTGAGTGCTTCTTAGTCCACTGATGAGCAACCTTAACTATGTCTTCAATAGTAATAAGCCATAATACTCCTGGGTCCCAGCTTCATTCAACAAAGGGTTTGTACAAGGTGTGTATGCTAGGAGTACATAGGTGTGTATATGGTGGGATCATTAGAAAATTCTACTGCCACAGGAGATAGCAGCTGTCCTTAGAAGAAATGTGATGTGGCAGACTATGTAGTGAATTTGAAATTATTTGCTGTAGACAAATCATTGTATTATTGCATGCTGCTACTATTTTAAGTCTTGCCACTTTTACAAATACATCCTGGTAGCATAGTGGCTAAGACACTTGCCTGCTCACCAGAAGGCTGGCGATTCAAACCCACCAGCCACTCCTCGGAAGGAAGGTTGGGCAATCCTACTTCCGTAGTGATACTGCCTCGGAAACCCAAGGAGGGGTCGCTATGAGTCAGGGCTGACTCGACGGCACATAACAACAACAACAACAAGTCTTAGGGTAAGTCTATGGTCTAGGGAGCTCTGGTAGCATAGTGGCTTCTGCTAACCAGAAGACTGGTGGTTCAAACCCACCAGCCACTCCTCGGAAGGAAGATGGGGCAATCTACTTCCGTGGCGATACTGCCTCTGAAACCCAAGGAGGGGTCGCTATGAGTCGGGTCCGACTTGATGGCACATAACAACAACAACAACAACATGGTTCTTGGAGGAATTGTTTGAGTTAGAGAATAAGGGCATTTGTACAGAAACCAGGCAGTACCAGGAACTTCTGAGCTTTCTCCAGTGGAGAGGAATGGAGCTCAGCATCATGTCCACAAAACAGTATGTACAGTGACCTAAGGAAACAGAAATGAGTCCCAAATTATTCATTCTACCACCTGAAGATGTATGTTATTAAGATTTTGTGCTAATAGTGTAGCACCATTAAGGTTTATTTATAGATTCTCATGGCTCTTTTCCTATGCTCCAAAGTGTAAGTGCTATACTACATGAGTGTGAAGCAAACCACAGGCATCTTGATCATTTCAGGATGAAGGTCCTCCCATGCCTTTTGTTGTGCCCAACCTAAATGTTTTGTCCCTAAAGACTGGGACCTTGTTGTTCTTTCGAGCTCATTAGGAAAGCCTGGGAAAAAACAAATATCTTTGCCCTTTGAAAAAGAAGAACAATTCTGTATGTATCTGAGTCATAAGAATAAAAACAAATGAGAAGAGTGAGGCAGTGATGTCCATGAGTGGGATGGGCCCTGTACTTGACACTGGATCTCCATTCCCAACAGTCCAGGACCTTTGGTAAGGAAACTTGCCTACAAGGGGTTCCCTGATGTTGGTTTTTTGTGAAAATTCTTCTTTAATCTGGGGTTTAGAAAGTTTTGAGGATCACCACCACCACCACCACCTTTAGCAGAGGAAGCCAGTGTTCTTTCCAGCTTTCCTGAGCAGCTCTGCTCTCAGGAAGTGACAACATCAACTTAAACACAGGTATACATCAGGTATGTCTTTTGAAAGAATTTCAGGCAACCTTAGATGCATGGAACTTCCACTAGCACATTCCCAGGAATCTGCATGCTGCATAACATACAGCTGCTTTCAGGAGCCTCCATGGCTGGATGGCAGCTGCTAGTGAATTATTTCCTTAAGAAAGGGCTCTGATGCTGTGAACAAGCTAAGGTTTCCAGATTTCAAAGCAGATGGAAACTGACTTAATTTTTAATGAAGTTTATAAATGGAATGTTAACATAAACTGCATATAGACAGTACTGTAACAATCTCAAAGTAGCCTCCTCCAATCTCCCTCTTGTTTTCTTCTTCCTCTTCCCCTCCCCTTCCTCACCTTGCATTCCCTCTGTCTTTCTCCCTTTTCCCCCTTCCATTCCCCCTCTCTCTTCCTCCTTGACCCTCTCTCTTTCTCCTCTTTTCCTTTTACTCACCACCATCAGGCCCTTCAGCCACACATTTCAGGGTGAGTCCTATCCCTCTGATGACTTCCAAGGCCATTCTCTCCTTGTTGTACCCAAAGCCTGCCCCAATCATTCTGTAGAATAAGTGCCTAGAAATTGTTATCTTTTGGAAATGTCTTCTGAAAGAGCAGACCCTTTCAAATTCCTTTGTACTTTCTGTAGGAACCCAATCAATGGTAATGATAAGGAAGAAAGACTAAAAAGCAAGTGTTTCTAATGATATAAAGTCAAAGTTTGACCTTGGGGAAAAGCAATTGGAACACAGTTAAATTTTGTTTTCATCTAACAAATATCAAGGCTATGTGTCCCTTCATTCACATAAAGGACAATGTCAGTGTGTTTGGCAATGAGCAAGCCAGACAGAGGATGTCATTCCTATGTCCTGTTTCAGAGCTGACCTCAGGTGATGAGATGGCCTGTGATGTGACCAGCGGGTTAACGCTGATGTGTACACATGGCTAGAAGGCACCAAGACTTGTCACAGCCAGGAAGCAACTTTGAGGAGTGCCCTGGCATTCTAGGGAGTGTGGTGTTGGTAGGGGGAGAATGCCTTTTTAGTCACATTGGTGGCTTGATACTACAGCTGCCAAAAGGCACCCTTTAATGGTGTGTTTTACTTTCCATTTACTATTAAGGAGAGGGACTATCTGATTTACTTTGTTTGTCTTGCCACAACTAGAAGTATATTTGGTGGCTCTTGGATGAATATAAGAAAATAAGTCTAAAAATAGCAGGGGTACTTCTCTCTTCAGTATTTGGGTAGCTAATTACTAGGAATACTTTAAGCTTGCGAGTGACTCCCTCAAACCCAAACTGTGAATAGAATACATGTGTCACATGGTTAACTGTTGAGCTCTCCAAATTCTTCATACTTCTTATCCAAAGTTCAAGAATCAGAGAGATGTGGCCAGCACAGTCCACCTCATGATCCAACACTGTCCAAATTCCCACAATCTGAGACTCAGGAGAGGAATGATGTTTATTAGGAGAGACCAGTAAGAAGGTGACATTTAAAGTGGAATGTTTTCTAGTGTTTTCTCCTTAGCAACATCACCCAAAGTATTCCTTGATTATCCCATACAGCATATTATGTTGAGATAAGTTTATGATTCTTTATTTATTTAACAATGGACAAAACAACCTTCAAAGAACTCTTTAAAATGCCCTTTGAAGATTGAACTAGAATATTTTTCTAAGGAGAAAACAAAACCAAACAAACAAAATAGGGAAGAAATTTACAAATAATATTGTCCTCTAAATATCTATTAAGAATAGTAGCAGATGTTGAAGGCTGACTTTGATGGCATTGTTTTAAGCTGCTAGTGTGCACTATACCTGATCTTGAGTAGTGCTGACTGAATGGGCCTGTTATTATCTCAACATTTCAGGTGAGAAGAGGGAGTTAGGATTCAAATCCAGGCCACCATACTCTGTCCTAGCTGCCATGTGGCTCATGCTGCAATTCAAATCTAATGTCACATGGTTTGAAATATTGTAGTTATTTTTTATTATCATGGTAAAATACACATAACATAAAATTCACCATTTTGACCCTTGTAAAGTGAAGGATTCAGTGTTATTTAGTGCATTCATAATGCTGTACAACCATCTTCACTATCTAGTTCCATCATCCCCAAAGTAGACCCTATATTCATTGGCAGTCACTCTCATTTCTCTGCCCTCACCACTGGTAATTTATTTTGTCTTCATGGATTTGCCTCTTCTGGACATTTCATACAAATAGAATCATACAATATGTGGACTTTATGAATATACTTGTTTTTAAAATAAACTTTTTTATTATGGTAATTTCCAGCACACAAAGTAAAAAGACATGTTCAATGAGGTCTATGTACAGTCACCCAACCTTGAAGGTCACTTACCTTTGCCAGTCTTGTTAACAAGTGTCTCTTTGCCAGTGAAGAAAAGAGGTATATCAACCAATACTGGAAAGAGGTCCACATTGAGGAATTTGTACACCTGAACTGCCACAGATGTCCTACTGCTCTTCAACAGCAACCCTGAAGGGGTGTTCTAAATCCAGACCACAATTGTGGATGGGGAAACCAACCTGAAGCAGTACCAGGTGGTGCGTGGTTTCTCTGAGCTGGTAAGTGCTTGCTCATGTGCCCCATCAACCCCAGGGCTGATACAGCCAAACTCCCCTAGGAGACCACTGGACAGGCTGCTTTTCTGATAAGGGTTGTCAGCTTGAGGCCCCAAGGACATGCTTTCCCGTGAGATGCTGGAGGAAACAGAACACAGTGTTTCAGACATTGATCAATTTGATGCCCCTTTCAGTTTCTCAGGGTTTTGGTTGGAGCCCCTGTAAAAGGCATCAGGATGTTGACCAGGGGGACAGCTGACATTTACTCAGCTTCCTCTTAGGTCATTAAACACGGCATACCAAGAACGGCTGTCCCATTATGTAGCTTGCTCAGGTTTCCTCCTCCTGAACGTTCTACTTCCAGCACAGGACCTTAGATCTGTCTTAGATCAGCACCTAGCTTCCTCTCAGGGCAGTATTGGCAGTGACAACTGCCAAAGGGAGTGTGGCCTGGTTGCCTTGTGGCTGAAAAACTCAAACTCTATTAAGCCATGTTTAATCTTCCCATGCTTAAGTGAGAAAGGCCCCCTCTTCTCAGTGCCAGATTTATGAAGAGCATATTAATGTGTTATACAGATAAATAACTGCCAGCAAGTTGACTCTGGCTCATGGCAACTTATGTACAATAGAACAAAACACTGCTTAGTTCTGTTCCATGCTCAGAATCACCAGTATGTTCTAGGCTGTTTTTGCAGTTTTGTGCCAATCCATCTCTCCAAGCATCTCTCTCCCCTTCACTTGCTCTCTACTTCAACCAATATGATGTCCTCATCCAGTGATTGATACCTCCTGATGACATGTCCAAAGCAAGCAAGTCAGACAATATTCTGTTGCGATCCATGGGGTTTTCTGAGGCTAATTTTCAGAAGTAGATCACCAGACCTTCCTTCCTCGTCTATCTTAGTCTGGAAATTCCAGGGAAATCTGTCCACCATGGGTGATCCTCTCATAGTTGAAATACTGGTGGCTTATCTTCCAGCATCATAGCAACATGAAGGCAACCACAGTATGACACACTGACACTAGTGGTGCACTGCCCCAGGTGAAATGAGTAACAGGAGCACTAAGGCATCGGCACATGTCTTTGAAAGGAAATTAATGAGGCAATTGTTTTCTTCTTCTAGTCCTTGCCCTCTCTTTTCCAAGAGTTTTTCTGAATCAGGCCTGGAATTTGTCATAAGCTTATTAAAGGATATTTTAAGAACTGGCCCAAGGGATTGTGCTACTTTAATTACTATGAGGACATGATTGAGGGTGTTCATTCCTAGGCACACACTGCCCTCCCTACCAGCTACTACAGGTGAATTCTCAGACTTCTCTGGAGTGATTGGCTACCTTTCTTAGTTTATGGATCTGAAAAAAGGCATTGTTGTCATCTTGGCTAGGGCAGTTCCTTGTACAAGGTTGTTTGGGATTAACATCCTGCATGCCACTTGTGAAACATCATAGCAGTTCACCCTTGATCCCCAAGACAACCAACAATGCCTGTCCATACTTCCAAAAGGCCAGATGTGGTCTCACACACTTTGAGTTTCTCATTTTGCCTTAGCCAATGGGAACTTCTGATCCAAATACTCAGTCCTTCTCCTATGTTTTTGTTGTTGTTATGTACCATCGAGTAGGACCCAACTCATAGTGACCCCTCCTTGGGTTTCCGAGGCAGTATCACTACGGAAGTAGATTGCCCCATCTTCCTTCCGAGGAGTGGCTGGTGGGTTTGAACCACCAGCCTTTTGGTTAGCAGTCATGTGCCTTAGGCACTATCTTTCTTGGAATAAGAAAAATCATGCATTAAAAAATTTTTGAAAAGAAAATGGGTTTTATTTATCTCAGATCAGGAGAGCTGGTGAGAGAGGGTGTTACAGACCCTAAAATGGCTAGCACCAGCAGATTTCAACCTCTGAGTTGTCTGTGCTCTAGGGTTTAGTAGCAAATGTAAGCCCACCTCCTGCACCCCCTAACTCCTGTCACATGTTCTCCTAAGCCTGGCTCAGTCCTAGAGTTTACCACACCCCCACCAGTCCTGCCCTAACCTCCTAAGGACTCTGGTGTCCAAAATTAGACATGAGGATATAAATCAATGAAATCAGTACAAAGACAGCTCTGCCTCCTCAACTCAATGAGTCTCAGTATAGAGCTAGGAAGTAGTTGGGGACTGTGAAGGCTCTTATGTGCCATCTTAGAAAAGCTCCAAGTCTGCTCAGAGAACGATTTTAATGTAAATGAATGTATATGTGTATTTAACTGATGAAGTTCAGATAGTATGGAGAATGTGGTGACTTTTAAGATCTGGAGGGGAGAGTGAACATATTTCTGTGGTGAGTAAGAGAAAAAGTTACATAAGGTTATCTCCTAGGTCAACTCTCAAGAATAATTTCCTTGTTTCATATTTGCTACTCTCTCTCTCTCTCTTTTTTTTTTTTTTTTTAGCTCTAGTGGCATAGTGCCTAAGGTATTTGACTGCAAACCAGAAGGCTTGTGGTTCAAACCCACAAGCCACTCTTTGGAAGCAAGATTGGGCAATCTACTTCTTTAATGATACCCCCTCAGAAACCCAAGGAGAGGTTGCTTTGAGTCAGAGCCAACTCGACGGCGGGGAGTGAGACTCTTCTAACTATTGAACCCAATAGTATCTAAAAATATCTCCTGCCCACTTTTTCCCTAAACAACAACTGGAAAATTTCATTGGTGTGGTAGTTAAGGTTGTATGTCATCTTAGCTGAGTTGTTATTATTTTTTTCTTTCTTTTTTTTTTTTAATTGTGATTTGGGTAAAAGTTTACAAAGCAAATTCATTTTTCATCTAGCAGTTCATACACATTTTGTTTCAAGATACTGATTAAAATTCCCATAATTTAACAGCTTTCTCCTCACTTCCTCCCTGTGGTTACTCTTTCCCTGTGTTCTTTCCTATGCATTCCTGCCCTCTGAGCTATCTTCCTGTGCAAATATTGCCCTTGTGATTTCCCCTGATTGATTGTTCTAAGGAGTGTACCTACCTGGTGTAAATGTTCATTTTACATGCCTGTATGTTGTTTGTCTGGAAGCCATGGGAGTGAGTTCAACTCCAGGCCTGAAGGTTTCAGAGGTTTCACCAGTCTCTATCAGACTAATAAGTGGGTCTTTTTTTTTTTTTTCCCTTATGATTTTGAGTTTTGTGCCATATTTTTTTTTTTCCCACTCTATCCAGGATTTCCTGCACTGATCTCTTTCTGAGTGATTGACAGTGGTAGTTGGGCACCATGTTATTTTTCTGGTCTCAGGGTCATATAGACTGAGGATCATATGGTCCACTACTTCCTTGGACTAATTGTTTCAATGCATCTTTGATTTTCTTCATTTTCCTTTGCTCTGGATGTTGAGAGACCAATTGATGTAATTAGATGGCCACTGGCAAGCTTTTAAGACACCAGTTTCTACTCAACAACATAAGTTGTAAAACAACAGCCCATTCTGACACACATGGAGTCACCAGGAGTCAGATTTGTGTCAATGATAATGCCAATTGAGCTCAATGTCCTGTGTGACCATCGTCCCAAGCTCATACATCCAACAACTCACTCCCTCGGGGTGATTGGCTGTGGCTAAGAAATTATCATATATATGGACATTCTTACAGCATATACATATACATAGGAGCTCTGGTAGCATAATGGCTAAAGCACTTGACTGCTAACCAGAAGGCTGGTGGTTCAAACCCACCAAACACTCCTCGGAAGGAAGGTTGGGCAATCCTACTTCCATAGTGATACTACCTCGGAAACCCAAGGAGGGGTCGCTATGAGTTGGGGCCAACTTGACAGCACATAACAACAACAACATACATATACATATATAGAAATATTGTCAGACAAACTTATACATGATCATGAGTATATTCTCCTTTGCCTAGATGTGCATGATCATTCAGCCTGTCTACCTATGTATCTACCTATAGATTAATATTTATTACTACTGATAATGAAGTATTGTATATGAAAAAAGTATTTATCTTTGTTGTCTGTATCTCTTGTTCACCTCTCTGTGTATTCTTTTTTGTTAGTGTTATTGTGTTGGATATTCTCTTTTGGTATATTTCCTTTCCCTTCACCTAAAACTTGTCTCTTACCTGTCTAGCAGTTTTCCCTTATTTCCTCTACCATTCCTGGTAACAAACAAAGAAATATTCCTTTCACATATAAGCCTTTGCTTGATGTTTTACAGTAGTGGACTAATACAAATACTTCATATCTTCATACATATAGTATTAGTCTTTCTGTGATTAACTTATTTCAGTCAGCATAATGTCCTCCAAGTTCATCCACATTATGCAGCATTTCAAGAATTCTACATTATTCTTTAGTGTTGCCTACTATTCCATTGTGTATGTAGTTTGTTTATCCATTCCTCGGTTTCATAGTTTGTTTATCCATTCGTCGGTTGATGGGTACTTAGATTGTTTCCATTTCTTTGTTATTGTGAATAGTGTTGTGATGTACATGGGTGTGCATATCTATTTATGTCCCGGTTCTCACTTCCTTAGGATATATATATCTAGTAATGAGATTGCTGGATCAAATGGTATTTCTATTTCCAACTTTTTAAGGAACTGTCATACTGATTTCCACAGTGGTTGTATCATTTTACAGTCCCACCAGCAGTGTATGAATCCCAATCTCTCCACATCCTCACCAGTATTTGTTATTTTCTGTCTTGTTGAATTTTGCTACTAGTGCTGAGGTGAGATGGTAACTCATTGCTGTTTTGTTTTGCATGACTCTTTTGACTAATGATCATGAACATTCTTTCATGTACTTGCTGAGCCATGGTTTTAAGTGGCTTGGCCACTGAATTTAGTTATTCCCCATGATGAGAGTGTAATCGACTCCATGGTTTCTCTCTGCTGAGTCTGTTGAAACATTAATCAGTGGAAAGGGAGTTGCCTTCAGGCATGTGCCCTACTTCCAGTATATATAAAGAAACTCTAGGAAAGCTCTTTAGCTTTTTGGCATATTTTAGGCCATGTTGCCTGCCGATTTGGGTATTGTTCCTGGACTTGAACCAGTGGCCTGCTGTGTTGGCTGCTGATTTTTGGATTGTGCCAATTTACCTGTTGATCTTGGGTTTATCAGTCTCAGCAGCCAGCAGTTGTGTGAGGTAGAAGATGCCTCTAGATCCAGTGAGCCTGGAATAAGAGGCAGAGCTGAAGCCCATAGTCAAGGGGCTTTCCCCCAGCCCTTAGAGCTGGCACACTGAATTTGGAATCTAGACTCATAAACTATAAGAGAATAAATTTCTGCTTATTGAAGCCATCCACTTGTGGCATTTCTGTTATAGCAGCACTAGACAACTAAAACAATTGCTTAACAATGCATTCTATAAATGAAATGTTTGTAAGTTACAATTCAACATGGCTTAAATAGATACATTCTATATTGCCTTATCTGGGTCCCTATAAATACTTGTGTAAGTAAATAGAATTGAGCCATAATCTAGTTAAACTGATCAAAAGTAACAACCAACGCCATTCTGATTCAAAATTCTTTATCAGTACCAAAATTATTTAATATGCATATTTTGTTACTCACTGTTTTTTTTCTCTTTCCCTAAATATTTAATGTCATTTTTCTGGTACTTGAATTCTCTTTCATGCATGGTTGTTCTGAAATACATGAACTACCCTATGGAAAATAAAGATAGCCTCTGAGTTTTAAAAGGTCAACCATTGAAAAGAAAAGTTCTAACTGCAATATTACAATATGCATATTTCAGTGGGTTTTTTTTTTTTTTTTTATAATATAGAATTAGCTAAGGGCCCCAGACATTTTAAGACTGACAATGATTTGTGTCAAATACCAAGTAATATTTTACCAGTGTGATGAATGATCACTTGTAAGTGGTGGCCACTAGGAAAACATAACTTAAAAGGGATTTGCAAAACTGATATTAAGAGTAAGAGATGACCATAGCATTAGTGCAGGAGCCAGGTGTATCTATTAGGATCCAGTCAGGAGGTGAATACTACACATGATTTGAACAGAGAATGGTAATGTAAAGAATTATTAGCTAAAGGTTGGACCAATAGGAGATTAAATAGTAAAAAGCACAGAGAATACAGGAAGACATGTATGTATAAAGGAATAGCCACCACTCCAGAGCTGAGATTGACACTCAAAGGAGAGGCTCAGGGCTGGGTTTTGATCTCATGAAGGGATAGCAGTCTGACTTCTGGAGTGCCAGTACGGCAGTCCACAGGGAGTGCCAAGTTTCAGAATTTGCTAGATCTAGATACCAAGCCAGTTGCAAGCCACTTGATACTATTGGAGCAGGAGAAGCTGCCCTGTGTGTGCACTTCAGATAGGTGGCTGCACTGGATGGTGAACAGCTCACTACAGAGCCAGATCCCAGAGCCTCAGCCTGTGTGAGCATGGGGCCCAGGAGAGGTTGCAGAAGTAGCAACCTCAGCTATGTTACAGGCCTGTACTGGGGGATAGAGGCCTGTGCTCTTCAGGATTCTGATACTGGAGAAACCTCCCACTTCTTAGTGTGGAGAATAGGTCCACAGTGAAACCTGGAACACTATCCCAGTCCTCCTCCTGTGTCCTTCCAGGACCCTCTACTGACAAGGCAACATCTTAGCTCCTCTCTTTACCTATCCATTTCTTGAAACTGTTATAAAGGACTTGTTTGCTTAGGAGTCCTTGGTGGCACAAATGGCTAGTATGCTCAGATGCCAACCAAAATGTTGAAAGTTCAAATCCACCAGAGCCACCTTGAAAGAAAGCCTGACAATCTGCTTCTGAGAAATCAGCCATTGAAAAATCCATGGAGCACAGCCCCATTCTGACACACATGGAGTCACCAGGAGTCAGAATTTATAGGAATGGGTTTAGTGTGCTTAGGGAAGGAAGTTAAGAAAGAGGAACATGGTCCAAGAAATGAAGGATTTAGTAGCTTAAGAGAATGGGGCCAGTACAAGGAGAAGACATGTGGAGGTGAACTAAATCTGGGCCTCCTCACAGCAGAGGGTCTTTATTGAGCAGTGAGAAGAGTCCTAACTCTCCTATTAGGAGATTGGGATTAGAAAGTGGCCATCTGAAAAGTCAAGGAAGGCATCTGAAAGGAAACGGCTTGAAACATACTCTGAATGCTGGAAGAGAGGGGATTTAGGTACCCAGTATTGCAGGCATGTGACACAGGTCAGATGGTGTCTCAGGAGTGGAAGTAGGATTGTGTTTAATAAAGGACAGCAGGCAAATGATACACATGAGGGGCTGGGGCAGTGAAGGGAAGCAGCTGTGCATGGCTGGCCCAGAACCTTGAATTCCAGGGAAAGGTCTCAGACCCAGCCACTGGCAAAGCTTGGCGACTCTAAATGGCCCCAACACCTCTCCTCTTGCAAAGTAATCATAGATACTGAGATTTAAAATGGACATTATCCAAGAATTAAAAGAGGCGTCACTGCTTTGAGTATTAAGCTGTCACATTAATAACCTTGTTCAGTATCCTAAGTCCGGGCCTCATCCTAAACTCCTCTGCAATGTAACCCATCTAGTTCTCACAGTGACCCTGTGAGAAGCTGGTCGTGTCTTCTCACTTTGCAGGATGGGCCACAGAGGCAAAGAGAGTTTGCAGGATGTCAAACAGTAGAGGTGGGATGCAACCCCAGAACCATGGGATTATGTGTCACTTATACTCTACAACTTGATTGCTTGCAGCCAATGAACTCCTAAATCTCCAGTTCTGCTCTAGCAAACTTTAAAAACATGTTGCAAGATTGAGAGGCCAAATGTATTAGGGGAAAACCCTTCAAGACGCATGTAAAATTCTCTTGGCATAGACAAACATCAGTGTTGCTTGTGAATACATAAGCACCCATGGCCAAGGGTGACTATGAAGGGAGGTCAAGGTAAGTTGCATGGCGGTGACTCATTAATATGTCCTTTTGGACCCATGCCATTCAGTCCCAGTCACCGCAGTGGCAATGAAGTTCTACTTAGTTGAATATGTTGGCAATGAGTCCATGAATGAACACATCTACAGAGGAACAGCTAACTTTTGCAGGACATGTACCATCTGGAGCTTATCAGAGTGGAGAAATTAGGGGCTATTTCATAGTGGTAATTCACAGAACTGCTCACTGTGTCTGAAAACCTCTGCTACTTCAGAGAGAGGCAAGCCTGAGTGGAGGGTTAAGGATCTTCACAGAAGCAGCCACTTACATTGTATACAGAAATTAGTAAAGGTCATGAAGTTTTCAGGGGATGTAGATACCAAAAGAACAAAGCCCACTGCTTTTTCATTTTCCCTGGAAATCTCTAAGGTAATGCCCACACACCATACTGGGTAGAAGGCTCTGAAGGAGCCATTGAGACCCCGTTAGATGCTCTAGCTCTTTAGCATTTGGCCATGAGAACAAGAAAGTGTCAGTAAATAGAAAAGCTTAGGACTGTGTCTCAAGAATCCAAAAATCTGGGAAACAGTGAGAATCATCTTGTCTTTTAGATTGACAAGCATTTTAGAAGAATTTCCTGTATTTTTAATATATATCTTGTGAGATGATGACTCTCACCCCATTTATACTCAAGGACCAGCACAAGAGAAGGCAGGGGAGTAATCTCTTGAGCTGGCCCAGGAGGAATGTCCCCTCATCCTTGTTGCACTTTGTCTTTTCTCTCTCTACACACACACATGTGTTCAGCCCTGAAGCTTTTCCCACCAAACCGTAGACATCACGTTCAGACACTGTTAAGTGTAACATTTGTAACTTTGGACATGTAAGGATAACATATAATGCAACATTTCACATATAAGAGTATCATGTGTAACATTTCCAGTCATTTTTATAGAATCAGAAATTCCCTAGCTATGATGCTGAAGAGGTTTCAGCAGAGCTCCCAGACTAAGAAAGACTAGGAAATAAGGCCTGGTTATCTACTTCCAAAAATCAACCAATGGCAACCCTATGAATAACAACAATTAGATCCACAACCAATCATGGGATGACACAGGACCTGATAGCATTCCGTTCCATTGTGCATAGAGTTGCCATGAGTCAGGGCTTACTTGATGGTAACTTCCAACAGCTTGATAATTTTATATAATTATTTTCAGAAGTTTATTTTATTTTCATTAAAATAGCCCTCAATTTCCCCACACTGATAAGTTCCAGATGGTACATGTCCTGCAAAAGTTACCTATTCCTGGGTAGATGTGTCCATTCACAGATTCATTGCCAACATGTTCAACTAAGTAGAACTTCATTGCCACTATGGTGACTGGGTGCAGTAAATTACCTAGTATGGCTTTTCTAGCCATAAGTCTTTGTAAACTCCATGGTGGAATTTGCAGTGAGCAACTGAGGAGCTCCTGATTGTAAAAGTTATCCACCTGGGGTATTTCTGTTAGGCGTGGCCCAGAACAATGTTTTGGGTTGTCTCTCAGGTGCTTAGAATTCTGATGTTATGATTGGCTAGTTTGGCCATTCTGCCAGGCTCAAAATGAGGCCTCCTAGAGGCAGAACTCTCTCTCTGACTGCTGGCTAAGGAAGGATGCCCTCCTGTGAGACATGTACTGCTGGGAAAGAGTTGCAAGAGACACACATTGCTGAGTGAGACACAGAGGGACACACACTGCTGGGAGAGAGACTGTGAGAGACTGTTTGCTGAGAGATGGCAGGCTGGGAGAAAGACTGAGCATTTTTCCTGAACTCAAATTATAGTCTGGTGCTTCCCTAATAAACCCCATAATCTGTGAGTTCTGTGTGGTCATTGCAGTGAATTAGCAAATCCAGAAGAAAGGTGGTGAGTGCTGCAGGAAGAACAGTTGGTGTCAGGGTTGGTGAAAGGGCTGGAGGAAGGCAACATGTCTGGCCTCGCAGGAATCAGCCTTGGGTTACTAATGGTGATCCTGTCTTCCTCTTGTGGGGTTAGAGGAGGTCAAGAGATGTGGCCTCCTTGCCTTTTTAGGACTGGGACTGAGTGGCATGGGTCCACAAGGACATTTGTGAGTCACCACCATACAATAAATATTTACTGAATACCTGCTCTACTTCATACACTGTTCTTTATATTTTCACAAAACTCCCACCAACATTCTTGGTGCGTGGCACTTTCAGGCAGTGACAAAGTACAGGTTTCCTTTTCAAAAGAGAGTTAATCCTCCCCCAAGTTACTTGACAGAATTCAAGCTCAGAAAAAATGACTTCAAAAGTCCAAGCTCATAGGAGACAAAATGATTTTTGTTTTGTTTTGTGTTCACTTACACATGCTTCTAAAACTACAGGTGAACTCAGATCTTTGATAAAAGTTTCTTTTGCTTTAGCTTTTCAACTTGCTAGTCTTTAATTAAATTACCCTTTGTATTATTTTCTGAAGTGAAACCAAACATGACACATAATTTATCAGTCCAAGTGGAAAATAAAGACAGCTTACTTTGTGTGTTAATTGGATCAATAAAATTAAGGCTTTACAAAATTTTTACTTTGGGGCATTTTCAATCTCAAAATAACAATCACATATTTTTGTTGAAGGATATTAAATACATAACAGAAGAGGCTACAGGAAAGAAATTACTTTTAGGACAAAATACTTTTATTTAGCTTAACATTTTATTTCCAGCAAGTGTGGATATTCCACATAATTAGGTAGGTAAAATAAGTATTTGAGACATGAAATGTTTTATGATAAAAATTAGGTGTAATTTATGGCAACATGCAAATTTGGTTGTGTTAAAATGTGTTTGTTTGTTTGTTTCTAATCCTGATGGCTTTGTCACAGATTCTCTGTATTGAATTTTCTATTACTTTTACATTTAGGAAAAAAATATACTTTTCTGGGCTAAGACATGGTTTATTAGAGATAGACTGATTAGCAAGTGAATGGTCCCAGGGATTCTGGACTTTTCACTTTAATGTAGGTAGCTCTTGTGGGTCAGCTGAGCTGAGGTGGTGGGTTATGTCTACCACCTGGGTTCAGAGTACTTCATTCCTTGGTGGGGCATCTCAGCCAGGGCCATTCTGCCTCACTCTTTTAAACAGTTCTGTTTCCCACAGGCACAGCCATGTGTCCCTTCACTACACTCTGCTTCCCACAGTCCTTTTGGTCCCTTAAATGATTCTAATTTTGCTTCTGAATTTGGAAGGTCTGTTTCTGCACTTCACTAGTGATAATTGGGTATGTTGTATAATGCTTTGGATTTGCATGTATTCCTCAAATGGAAAGCAGTATTGGGCTTCTCACTGTGATATTTGTGCTTCTTAGAGTCCCATCCACCCAGGATGGAGAGATGTGGAAGCAGAAAGACACACATTTGTACTTTCATAATAATATTAATATAAAGCAGAACCTATAACAGAATCTACCTTTAAGGAAAGGAATGACTCTGTATAAGAAAGCACTGTCTACTTAGGTTGAATGAAAGTGCGCTTCCTGATGTATAAATTGGTTGAAAACTGTACTGAAATATATTCAGACTTCCTCCACATTTCTGATGAATATCTCAGGTATTTAAGATACCAAAGAAATGATAGTATGACCCCAGTGGAAATTTTTAAGTAGACTGAGATCAGGCCTAAACAAAATTCTTAGTTTGTAAAAGTTAATTTAAGCCATTTTCAGTAGTATATGCATCAGAAGATTTATACTTCTTTCCCTTCTAAATACAAAATATCAAGAACTGTGGATTGTCATTGCCAGTAATGAGAATTCATCCCCTTGGATTCTGCAAACTGCATGTTCAGGTATGTCTTGACAGAGTTTTAGAAGTTAATACTTGGGACAAAGCTTAGAAATCATTGTCACACACTCACACACACACACACACACAAGATTTAACCAAACAAAAATCTTTTCACTTGACTCCATTGTTTGGGGGGGGGGGAATGTTCTCAATCGCTGGACTTTAGTACCTGTTCCTGCAGGAAGCTACATGAGCCCCACATTTATTTGAAAAAGAAGATTGACTTCAAAGAGTTCCAAATTTGAATTTCTTTTGGATAAATCTTCAAATGGTAGCTTTACTATCATGCAGGAAGTTTGTAGAGATGGTTTCAGCCTATCAAGTTGTTATCAAGATGGAAGCTTGATGAGTTATTTTGAGTGTTATCAAATCAAGCCTAAAAGTGGATGGCAGCAAGTGGTTGATGTAGGAATATATTTTGTAGTTGATGTCAGACTATCTGTCTTCAGTATCAAAGCAGGCAGTAAGCTCTAATGGTCTTTGATGTCAGCAAGGCAGTAGTCTCCTACCTTTCCTGAATACTCCTGCTCACATGGAAAGTTAGGGTCCTGTGTATCAGCCTACAGCAGAGTCTATGAACAGGACATCGAAAGACAGGCACACCACTGGAATTAGGGGAGATTTGGATCTTCCCCTAGCAGGAAGCAGCAGCCAGAGCAAATGGCCAGAACAGGTAGGGCGAAGGCCAGGAAGGGAGTGGAGTGGTTTGGAACAGCTAAGGGAGATGAAATTGTCAGTTTGTTATATCGTGGTGGCTTGCGTGTTGCTGGGAGGCTGGAAGGCTGTGCCACAGGTGCTTCAAATGCCAGCAGGGTTGCCCATGGTGGATGGGTTTCAGCAGGGCTTCCACACTGAGGCAAACTTGGAAGAAAGAAGACACCATCTAATTCTCAAGGAATTGGCTGGTGAAAAACATATGAATAGCAGTGGAACACTGTCTGATATTACTGGGCAACTTTATGAATAGCCCTGAAACATTGTCTAATACAGTGCCAGAAGATGAGCTCCTTAGGTTGGGAGGCACTCAAAATGTGACTAGTGAAAGGCTTCCTCATCAGAGTAGAGCTGACCTTAATTATATGGATAAAGTAGAGCATTCAGGACCTCCATTTGCTGATGTGGCACAACTCAAAATGAGAAGAAACAGCTGCAAACATCCATTAATAATCAGAACATGGAATGTACAGAGCATGAATCTAGAAAAAATAGAAGTTGTCAAAAATGAAATGGAATGCATAAATACCAATATCCTAGGCATTGTTGTTATTGTTGTTGTTATGTGCCATCGAGTCAGACCCGACTCATAGCGACTCCTCCTTGGGTTTCCAAGGCAGTATCACTATGGAAGTAGATTGCCCCATCTTCCTTCCAAGGAGTTGCTGGTGGGTTTGAACTGCCAGCCCTCTGGTGAGCAGTCCTGTGCCTTAGGCACTATGCTACCAGAGCTCCCATCTTAGGCTTTAGTGAGATTAAATGTATCAGTTTCAGCCATTTTGAATCAGACAACCATAAGATCTATTATGCTGGGGATGACAAATTGAAGAGGAACTGCATGACATTCATCATCACAAAGAATGTTTTAATATCTATAAGCCTACAAGGAAGGGTAGTTAATACTACTAATATTCAAATTTACACACCAACCACCAAGGCCCAAAATGAGGAAATTGAAGATTTTTACCAACTTTTGCAGTCTGATATTGATTGAACATGCAATCAAGATGTGCTGATTATCACTGGTGATTGGAATGTAAAAGTTGGAAACAAAGAAGAATCAACAGTAGTTGGAAAATTTGACCTTGGTGATAGGAATAATGCTGGAGATAGCATGATAGAATTTTGCAATACCAATGACTTATTCATTGCAAATACGTTTTTTCAACAACACCAACAGCAGCTGTACATGTGAAGTTTGCCAGACAGAGTACACAGGAATCAGACTGACTACATCTGTTCCAAGAGGCAATGAAGAAGCTCAGTATTTTCAGCCAAAACAAGGCAAGGAGGTGATTGTGGAACAGATCATCAACTGCTCCTATACAAGTTCAACTTGAAGCTGAAGAAAATTAAAACAAGTTCCACAAGAGCAAAATATGACCTTGAATATATCCCTCCTGAATTTAGAGATTGTCAAAAGAATAGATTTGATGCACTGAACACCAATGACCAAAAACAGAAGAATTTTGGGATTATATCAAGAATATCACCCATGAAGAAAGCAAAATGTCATTAAAAAGACAGGACAGGGGAGTTCTGGTAAGATGGCAGAATAGGTAGAAAGACTGCACAGATCCTCTTTAACAAAGAAGACACATATACAGAAGACAATCCTGGACCCCTGAGCTTTGAATGGAAGGAAAAAGAAATGAACTAAACTCTAACTAGCAGAAGAATTTGCATGAAGACACATAAAGGAGACATTCAAAGCTGTGGTCTGGCCACAATCCTGATGGCACAGACAGCTTAGATATTGCCGAGTGGTGTTAGAACCTAAGAATTAACCTAAAATTCAGCCCTGCTAGCCAGGGCCTGCATGGAGGACTGCTCTGGTGCTTGATGAATGAAAAGGGAAGCAGAGAAGAGGAAGGCGGGTCGAATTGTGGACTTTTGCCTGTCTTGAGAGTGCAGCCATGTTGAACGTTAACAAATGGTTTGACGATTTTGGATATTTAAAGTGACAGCATTCTCCCAGATTCCAGGGACTTAAGAACAGGCGCCACTTGTGGGGAAACACAAGGACATTCCAGACGATGACGACTGCAAAGGTGTGACATTCCCCTTGTTACTCTTATATACCCCACACCCTCTTGGTGAACAGAGGTGTAGCCATCCCTCACTCCCACCCACCTTCTAGACTGGCAGGAATTCCACCCCAGTCTGTGTGCTCCGAAGGGCTTGAGTGCCCTGCCCTGCCCTGCCCCCATGTTTGTTTGTTTGTTTTTTCTGTTTTATAGTTTGTTTGTTTTGTCTGTTTTAAAACTACTATAATTATTATTACTTTTGTCCTTTTATTAATATTCTTTATTCTTCCCTTCACAGGTTCTAGTTTTCAGCTTTTTCTCTTTTCCCTGTTCCTGGTTCCAATTTTTTTTTTTTCTTTTTCATGGTTAACCGCATTCCTTGATTTTCTTTTTGCATGTTTCCCATTTTTTTCTT
>NW_006921733.1:6416752-6438561 GCF_000298275.1 Orycteropus afer afer
TTTTTTTCTTTCCCCTTTTTTCTTTTCTTGGTGATTACATGGTGTATTTTATTGTCCATTTGCTTTTACTTTTTACTTTTTTGATGGTTATTCAATTGTTATTTTTGTCTAACTGAGTGGAAGAGAGCAACAGCCTCTATATGACACAACTATACCCACACCTCCCACAGCTTCACTTACTGAGTGAGAGCCACCACTTCCTTATCCACCAATGGGCCAACAATAAAAAAGCAACAAGAGCCTGACTCACCCATAGCTGCTCTTCACAAACAGTTAATGGAGATCTGAATACAACAACGTCACAATGTCTCAGAGATAACAAGATAAAGTGGTAGAAACAAGGGTGCAAGATACAGACTCAGAACACATCCCTGAGGAAGAAGCAGCATTGGAACTCCCTGATAAGGAATTCAAAAGAATTATAATTAGGTATCTTCAAAGGATTGAGAGACAGATCAAGGAAAACACAGACAAAATCCTAGAAGAATTTTGGAAGAACATACAAGAAAAAATGACAAAATAAATGAAAAATTAGAAATGATTCTATATCTACAGATAGAAATCCAGAAGATTAATACTAAATTGTCAGAAATAGATAACACATTGGAAGGGTAAAGGCGTGGAATTAATGCAATTGAAGACTGAATGAATAAGATTGAAGACATATACTTGAATACTTCTTTGGAAAGGAATCAATCAGAAAAAAGATCAAAACAAAATGAAGAGAGCCTAAGGTTCATATGGAGTACCATCAAATGGAATAAACTACGTGTCATTGGAATTCCAGAACAGGAAGAGAAAAAGGAAACTACTGAGAAAATTGTCCAAGATTTGTTGGAAGAGAACTTCCCTGATATGATGAAAGATGAGAGTATATCCATTCAAGAAATCCAATGAACCTCAAACAGGAGAGACCCCAAAAGAAAATCACCAAGACATATCATCAAACTCATCAAAACCAAAGACAAAGAAAGAATCCTGAAAGCAGCATGGGAAAAACAAAAAGTTACTTACAAAGGACAACCAGTAAGAATAAGCTCTGATATTTCAGAAGAAACCATGCAAGCTAGAAGACACTGGGATGGTATATATAAAACCCTGGAAGAGAAAATTTTTCAGCCAAGAATTATATACCCAGCAAAATTGTCCTTCAAATATAATTGTGAAATTAGATTTTCAGATAAGCAGAAATTAAGGAAATTTGTTAAAAGCAGACCAACCTTATAAGAGATACTAAAGGGAGTCCTTTGAACAGAGAACCAAAAATAGCAAACAACAACCAACTATTAATACACAAGATGACATAACCCAGAAACCACAGCTATGGACATATCCAAAGGAGAATATGCTTACAAGATTGTAAACAGGAAACCAGAGACATCAATTGTCAAATGCAGACAACTACAAACCAAAAAGAAGATAATCACCTTCATGATGAGACCTGCTGTAAGCAGCCAATCAGCAGAAAGGGAGTTTTCTCAGAAATATTGCCTGCTTAGATTATATATGGACATCCTGGCAAAGATCACTGGCTTTTTCTTGAGATTCTGTATGTGGCTCATCATCATCAGAATTTGAACCAGTGGCCTGCCATATTGTGTGTCAATCTCGGGATTGTTGCCTTCGCAACCTGTGAGTCAACAACCTGCCATTTCACTTGCCAATCTTGGATTCTTCAGCCTTTCAAGCCAGCAGTCTGCTGTATTGTCTGCAGGTCTTGGGTTCATCAGTCCCTGTAGATACATGAATCAGATGAAGCCTCCATCTTCATGTCTGGCCCATGAACTTGGTACTTGCCAGCCTCTAAAACTGTGTGGGCCATTTCCTTGAGATCTATTTCTCTCACTCTCTCTTCTTTATATAAGCTTCATTGGTTTTACATCTCTAGAGAACCCAGTCTAAGACAATGTCCTTCTCCAGGAAAAAATCACTCCTGATAACATGTCCAAAGTGAGTGAGACAAAGTATTGCCAAGCTCTATTCTAAGGAGAATTCTGGCTATACTTCTAAGACAAGATAACTTGTTTGTTATTCTGGCAGTCCATGGCATAATATTCAATATTCTTCACCAACACCATACTTCATATACATCAAATTTTCTTCAATTTTAATTATTCATTGTCCAGCTTTCACATGCACATGGCTTGGATCAGGCTCACCTTAGTCCTTGAAATGACATTTTTTCTTTTAACCCTTTACAGAAGTCATTTGCAGCATATTTTCCCAGTGCAAAATATGTTTTTGTTTCTTGAATGCTGCTTCCATGGGCATTGATTGTGGATCCAAATAAAATGAAAATCTTGTCAACTTCAATATTTTCCCTTTTTTTTTTGTTGTTGTTGTAAGGTGTCATTGAGTGGACTACAACTCATAGTGACCCTAAAATGAATGAAACATTGCCTGGTCCTGTGCCATCCTCACAATCCTTGCTGTGCTTGAGCCCATTGTTGCAGACATTGTGTCAATCCATCTAGTTAAGTGTCATCCCCTTTTTCTACACCCTTCAACTTTACCAAGTATGATATCCTTCTCCAGGGAATGGTGCCTTCTTACAATATGACCAAAGTAAGTGAGGCAAGTCTGGCCATTCTCACTTCCAAGGAGCATTTGGACTGCACTTCTTCCAGGATAAATTTATTCATTCTTATGGCAGTTCTTGGTATTTTCAATATTCTTTGCCAACACCACAATTCAAACTAATCAACTCTTCTGAAGTCTTTCTTGTTCATTGTCAAGCTCTCACATGCATATGAAGCTATTGAAAATACCATGACTGGGGTCAGGCACACTTTAGTTTTCAAAGTGACATCTTTGTTCTTCGACACTTTAAAGAGATCTTTTGCAACAGATTTGCTCAGTGCAATATGTCATTTGATTTCTTCATTGCTGCTTTCATAGGTGTTCATTGTAGATCCAAGTAAAATGAAATCTTTGACAAATTCATCTTTTGTCCATTTTTCATGATGTTGCTTATTGGTCTGGTTGTGAGGGGTTTTATTTTCTTCATGTTGAAGTGTAACCCATACTGAACACTGTAGTCTTTGATCTTCATCAGTAAGTGCTTCAAGTAGTCTTCACTTTCAGCAAGCAAGGTGGTGTTATCTACATAAATCATGTTGTTAATATGTCTCCCCTCAATCCTGATGCCATATTTTTCTTCATATAGTCCAGCTCCTTGGATTATTTGCCCAGCATACAGACCAAATACATATGGTGAAAGTTTTCAACCCTAGTACACATCTTTCCTGATTTCAAATCATGCATATCCCCATGTTCTGTTTGATCTACATACAGATACCTCATGAGCACACTTAAGCATTCTAAAATTTCCATTCTTCACATTGTTATCTATAATTTGATATGATCCATGCAGTCAAATGCCTTTCCATAGTCAATAAAACACAGAACAGATGAACATCTTTCTGGTATTCTCTGCTTTCAGCCAAGATCTATCTGAACTCAGCAAATGATACCCCTCATTCCACATCCTCTTCTGAATCTGGATTGAAGTTCTGGTAGTGCCCTGTCAATACACTGCTACAACCATTTTTTAGTTATTTTCAGCAAAATTTTACTTACATGTGATATTAATGATACTGTTTGATAATTTCTACATTCTGTTGGATTACCTTTCTTTAGAACAGGCACAAATATGGACCTCTGTTAGTAAGTTGGCCAGGTAGCTATCTTCCAAATATATATACAAATACTCAATTAAATAATTCATAACAGTTAAGTTTTCTGAATTTTCTCCTTTGGGTCCCAATGCTCTGTTGGTTCATTTTTATTTTTTCTATGTTGTTATAACCTTGTCATTGTTTGAACAGAAGACTGCAGGGGTTAATACAAGTGCCTATAGAGGCTTTTCTGCTGTTAGGGAGGTCTCTTTCCCATGAGATCATGCCTTTGAGGAGGACAGAAATTAGTGCAGTCAGCCTACCCCCAGGGATGAGAGGCAGCTTTTCTCTCTGGCCTTGTCCAAAAGTAGCTGAGCTCTGCCAGTAGAGAGTTTCCCTGGTCTGTAATGTGGTAGGATATGCTTCTGGCTCTGGGTGTGGGCCCAGTGTCACCACTGTTGCAGAAGGGACCACCCACTCCTCTTGCTTACAGCCTTCAGGCTTGCTCTTTCTCACAACTTCCAGGGGAGAATCCTGCTTATTTCTGGCGTTTGGATTACCATCATCAGCTTCTGCTTAAGCAATCTTCAACTGCCTTGAATTTCTCAAGATTTCCTCATACCATGATCACTGATGGCCCCATTCCCATGTTCTAACTTTGGTATGCCTTTCAGTCTTTGAAAGATATTTTTCCTGTTATTTGATTAAGATTTCTGAAAGAGGGGTTGAGCTGTGTGTGCACTGCCTGCCTTCACTGCCCCATAATCACATCCACAATGCAACATATGGGGAGGGAAGCTGGGAACATAGCCTGCAGGAGCTGTTCTCAGGGTTCAATGTGCTTATGGCAAAATGTGGAGGTTAGGTCCACTTCTCTTATTTGGATTCAGTAGGATTGGAATGCAGCGCAGGACTTTTAACAAGTATCCTTGGGCCGATACCAATGGAAGCAGCAGTCAGCACATTAGACGATGTGTAGCATTGGGAAGGTCAACCGCGAAGGAACTGTTTCAAGTGCTGAGGAGCAAGGATGTCTCCTTGAGGACTAAGGTGCACCTGACACAAGCCATGATATTTCCAATCGCCTCGTATGCATGTGAGAGCTGGACAATGAATAAGGAAGACCGAAGAAGAATTGATGCTTTTGAGTTGTGGTGCTGGCAAAGAATGCTGAGAGTACCATGGACTGCTAAAAGAACTAAAAGATCTGTTCTAGAGGAAGTATGCCCTAAATGCTCCTTGGAAGCAAGAATGACCAGACTTCGTCTCACCAACTTTGGTCATGTTGTCAGAAGGGACTATTCTCTGGAGAAGGATGTCATGCTTGGGAGGGTGGTGGGTTGACGAAAGAAAGGAAGGCCTTCGACGAGATGGATTGACACAGTGGCTGCGATGATGGGCTCAAGTATAGCAGGGTTCATGGAGCTGGCACAGGATTGGGCAGTGTTTCGTTCTGCTGTGCAAGGGGTCGCTATGATTTGGAGATGACTCGACAGCACCTAACAACAACAACAACAACCCTTGGAAATTCCATGATAGGTTTCTGGACACTTTCTTAGGGCCAGTGGTGTTCTGGTGGCAGGTGGCCTGGCTTAACCCTCCCAAAATTTATTGGTTATGTGTCCATGAGTAATTTACATTAGCTCTGAAAGTTGTAGAAGGAGATTATCATGATCTCTATCTTTTAGGTTTGATTGGACAATTAAATGGTGAAAAACAGTAGAGGGTAGAGGACAATTTATAGGAGCACTAACTAATGCTAGCATTAAGACAATTATTAGTCCTCCAAGGTGCCAATGTGTGTACCCTAGTCCCTCTCCCAAACTTGTGTGTTCAGTTGCTCACCCTGAATTTAAAGTTGTACTACCTATGTGATGTCTTCATGAACCAGTGGAGTAAGGAGGACAGTCTCTTCCTTCATAAAGAGACTTAGACTCAGTGCCACTGGGATCCTTCTGTCAGTTTTTCCAGGTCATTCTGACCCCTCCATTAATGCTAAGATGTCAGCCATCAACTCCTTTAATAGGCAAAATATCTGTATTTAACTTCTTTGATACCTATGTCATACCTACTCTACTATTTTTATTAGAAGCAATTAATGACCATGTTAGAACTCTGCTTCATTTAAAATAAAGGGTAGAGAAGCTATTTAATATTTTTTATTATTGATTATTGTTTAGATCAAATGCACACACAGTTTTATGCACCTCATCTGTCACACACCTATGTGGGTGCATTTTCTTTTATAAATGTGCTCTGGAAAGTCCCTAACTTCAATTCAGCAGCAAGTAATTTTTGTTAAATATCTGTGGTTGGTAATAAGTATCTTAATTTTCTGTAAAGAAAAGAAAATCATACTGTTATTAAAATTCTTCTAAGGCATGATATGTACTGCATCTTCATCATGTTGCGGAGTTGGATGATAATTCCAAAGGTTTTGAATCAACTGTAATGACAAGATAAAGAATTGTGTCCATGCATAGGACAGAAATGAGAGCAAGGAGCTATGGCTGCTGAAAGAATGAGTGTTAGGATTTGACTCTGCTTTGAAAAGAGAAGGTGACATAAACTGGTGATAAATTAGGTGGCTAAAACGAAACATAAAGTTTCCTTTCTAACCTAGCATGAATATCAGTGGTTGGGGAAGCACCAATTTGGAATGTCAGAGTGGATGGTCAGAGTTCATCTGGATACATTTCAAAGGAAAGAACATCCCTGATTTAAATTGTTAATGCATGACTCTTAAAAAGGACAAGGGGGTTGTTTCCAGATAGATCCTTTTCCTTTGATCTTACCGTGGAGCTGAAAGATGAAAATACCATCATAACAACATGATGTCAATTCAAATAATGTCTGCTTTAGAAAACACAATCTTATCAAAAAAATAAAGTAGAAGAGAAGAAGGGAAAAGGAGGTTCACATTACATGGTGATTTTCAGGAAACTGCCGCAGTATTTTGTGGCCATTCTGGAAGCAAGCAATGCCTGATTTCTGAGAATCAAGGTTTTCCTGCTTCTGGTAAAAAATGCAAGAACATGGTATTATGAAAAATTTAGAATAATTTAGAAATATTTATTTCTAACCCATATTTTCTGTTATCTCATTTTGTATTTTAATATTTCTGGACAATTGAGTTTTCCATTTCTCATTTCCAAATCTTACACACATGCATACACAGACAGTCATCATCAATATTGTGAAGCAGCAGTTCTGTCACATGTCAAGGTCCACAATGACCCCAAAGTTCTTCATCTTCCAAATCCAGTGTGACAGCATAGCTCAGTACTCTATACCATACATGAAAGCTGAGGACACCCTGACAGCTCTTTCTCTTTCACTATCATAGAACACAGACTCTTCTGGTTCTCTAGGGCCACTCTGACAGAAATACCACAAAAGGGCAGCTTCAACAAACAGGGATTTATTGTCTTACACTTTAGGAGGCTAGAAATATGAGTTCAAAGTGCCAGCTCTAGAGGCTGGGTGAAAGCCCCTTGACTTTGAGCTTCAGCTCTGCCTCTTGCTTCCAGCCCACTGAAGCTAGAGGCGTCTCTTAACTCAGGCAGCTTCTAGCTGCTGAGGCTGACAAACCCAAGGTGTTCAAGTAAAATGGCACAGTCCCAAGACTACCAAACAACATGGCAGGCCACTAGTTCAAGTCTAGAGATAGTTCCAAGATTGGCAGGAAACATGGCAGACTGCTGAATGAAGACTAGGCTACATGCAGGATCCAAGCATGCCAAAAATCTCTGAGATATTTCTCAAAGCTGACTTCTTATATACTAGAACCAGACCACATCCCTAAGACAGCTACTTAGCTGCTCCAGTAGATTCCACCATGGAGCTTATTACCAGTCTCACCATGGGAAATCACTACATCCAGCTGCCCAGCCAGTCAAAACCAGGCCCAGTCAAGTTGGCACACAACTACCACAATGACATATTTCATTGGCCTTAATGTGAGGAAGGCAACTTGCTGCCTGGCCTGAGAAACCAGGAGAGGCTTCCCCTAAGGGAGTTTGTATAACTACAGTTCAGATACAAGAAGTTTTCTAAAACTTTTTCCAAAACAAACTACTCAGAACTTTTCACTGTCTTCCTTAAATACACCCTTTGGCTGTTGATTTAGAGCGAAGTGTACTCTCTCTCTTATTGTTTTCCTCTCTTCTTTATCCATTGGGCTTGATCTCACAGAGCTACCAGCTCTCCTTTTCACTACCTTGTTCACTTAAGCTACTGGTACAATATTCGTTAAGTAATAATGATGTTCTGCTTTGTGATCATTTTGATGAAGTTCTAATTATTAAATCCAAATGCAATTTTTCTTCTTTTTCTAACTGTACCATTTCTTATTTCTATTTTGTTCTAACATTCTTGGCCACTGTCTTGGTACATGCAAGTGAAGCTCAGAGGCCATAGGGCACAGAAAACAAGCAGGTTGATCCTCCTTCTCCCATTCCACACTCTGGACATTAGAACATCATCAGTAGAAACTCTGCATAGTGCTTATTCAAGCACAGCTGGCCTGGGAAAAAATGTCATGTAAAGCAGTCACATATTTATAGTTCTTAATGAAATACATAATTTTGTGGTCAATAAAAAGAAATTTTGAAGGTTAAATGCAATATACTCTCATAGTTTGGAACACTGTATTTTCTTCCAGGAGAGCAAGAAATCAATCACACTTTTCCTCCAACTTTACAGGAGTAAAAAAAAAAAAAAATCCTTTTGGGGGAAAAATGGTTGTGAGAAATTTAAAGTGGAAAAGATGACATTTCTATAAAACTATGCCCCTTTTTATCATTTTATAACTTAAAGCAGACAATCAGGAGCAAATAGATTAGCAAAATGACTTTATTAGCAGCTGGATCATCTCATAAATCCTGGTAGTAGTAAGCCCAGTTATCTAGAACTGCTACATTATTATAAGGGCTCCAAATCAGATTCAAATTTATTCATTTGATTTTCTTCTTAAGTCCAGACTGATGCTTCTTACTTTGATCATATACCATGTTAACTTTGAGTATTAGGGTCTGAGCACATCAAGTTGTTAATGATGTTTAAATATTATATTTAACTGGAAGAAGAAAAAAAGATACTTGCTTATTATTTCTGAGATTAACTACCTCCAAATCCTAACCATCCATGTACACATGTACTATGGTACAGATGTTATCTCTTCTTTGCCCCAAGATTTCCAAGTTTCCTAATGCAGACAGGTGTAAAAATTCCAAATTTCTTATATTCAAAGTTCCATCTTCTTAGTCCAGCCTACATGCCCTATCTCATTTTCTCCCCAAAGCACCCCTTGCTCTCCATATATTCCTCCTACCCTAACATCATTTGTTCCACTCCCCAAAGATGGTTGATCATTCCCTAAACTCACCACACACCTCACTGCTTTCTTGTCTTCATATGCATCATTTTCTGATAAGGTTTTCTGTATTCCCACACAGCAACTTGTAGCTACTGAACTTCAATAACACTTCCAGGTAGATCTCCAATACCATCATTTTGTCAAAGGCCTTCAATTCCAAATGAGTATCTTTTCCTTTGTTTTTTCCTTGGAACTTTAGGATTCTATTCTTGCCTTCTGCACTTTCTATTAAATGATGCCAACCTTCTAGTAACTTAGAGTTTCACCTTTGTGTTATAGTGTCCATGGCTATCTTCTCCACTAGATTATAAATTCAATGAAAGCAAAGATTATTTTATTTGGCTTTGTGCTTATATTATTAATGAATGATAAAGGAAGTCTGTGCAACTACAAATTATCACAAACCTAGAAGGCTGTTCTGTGGACTTGTGGGATCACAGCCACCTTGCCTTCAGAAAATTTACCACAAAGAAATGCAGACTTGAATGTGCTAGTTGATCATAATGTTCATATGAAATGATAAACAAGTAAGAAGGGTCAGGAAATCTTTTCACAGGGGATGAGGGAGAGTGTTTACCCATTCCTTATCATACAATAAATCTTTCTTAATTAAAAAGTGTGCTATCAGCAAATGAAAGCACTGCAGAATATTGAAACAGAATATAAAGTCCTGAAATAAAGCCAATTATGTATGGAAATACAGTATATGGTAAATATTATTTGGTGGTTATGTTTGTATGTTATCTTGGCTATGCCTGGTTGAGTGGCTGGGCAGCTGGTGGTAGTTATTCCCCATGATGAGGCTGGCAATCAACTCCATGGTGGGATCTACAACAAGCAGCTGAGGAGCTAGCTGCCTTTGGGATATGGTCTGCTTCCTGTATATAAGGAGATGCCTCAGGAATGGTCTCCAGCCTTTGGCACGCTTGGACCCTGCATGTAGCTGTGTCATTGCTCATGCAATGTTGTTGTTGTGGTTGTTGTTGTTATGTGCTGTCAAGTCATCTCTGACTCATAGCAACCCCTCCTTGGGCTTCCGAGAGAGTATTACTATGGAAGTAGATTGCCCAGTCTTCGTTTGGAGGAGTGACTGGTGTGTTTGAACTACCAACCTTCTGGTTAGCAGTCAAGTGCCTTTGGCACTATGGCACCAGAGCTCCCTTGCCATGCATAGGGTTGCCATAAGTCAACCAAGGACAATAACAACAGCAATAGCATGTAAAAAGATGTTCAACCTTACTCAGAATGGAAGAACAACAAATTGAAACTAAATAGAGATAGCATTTCTCACCTATTGGGTTGACAAAGTTCAAGAAGTTCGACCACTTTTAATGTTGGAGAGGCCCCAGGGAAGCACGGTCTCTTGTATGTTGCACATGGTGATGAAATGGAGGGATATTTGGCAATATCAAGCAAAACTATGCATGCACTTGCCCAATGAACTGCAATAACACTTGTAAGAATCTCTCTTAGAGATACATTTGCAAAAACGTTAACAGATGTGTGCAAGAAGGTATTCATTACAACAAAAAACAGAAAATAGCCCAAATGTGATATGAAAAGGAGACCAATTGAATAATCTCTGAGCATTATAAAACTAAAAAGAAAGGGGATATCTGGGCATTTGCATTTTGTAATTGGTTGTATTTTCTTTACTTTTGTACCTGCATAACATTTTTCACAATAAAATGTTAAATGATACCCCACCTTGTGGGAGACTGGCCCAGGGGAAAGTTCAACAGCCAGTTTCCAGATTGATCCCCCTAAGGGTCCATTTCATTAATTCAAAGATTTGAGGGTGGCCTGTGATTCTTCATGGGAGTTCTAGTGGCATAGTGCCTAAGGCATTTGACTGCTAACCAGAAGGCTGGAGGTTCAAACCGACCAGCCACTCCTTGGAAGGAAGGTTGTGCAATCTACTTCCCATAGTGATACTACCTCGGAAACCCAAGGAGGGGTCTCTATGAGTCAGATTTGACTGCACAGCATTGAGTTTGATTTTGGTTTGTGATTCTTCAAGAGCTTACAACAGCTTTTGATTTGGGGACTAATAAGAGTTTCTAATGTTTGAAAGCCACTGCTACGTAAGACTTATGCCTGGCTACTTCACAGGAAAATATTTCGTTGCCATCACAATTCTTTTCCACTCTTCAATTTATTAGTCTGGCAGCCCTTCAGACTGCTCTTGACTGCCTTCCTTTCCAGCTGACCTTGTGCCTGGCTGTCTTTATGTGACTGCAGTTCAATGTCGATGTAATAGCTTGTGTTATCTCTTCTTTTTCAACACTGCACAGTCCCACAGCCTTTCATCCTCGGACCCTGAGTAGTAGCCATGTGCATTTAGTCTACAGTGTTGAAAAGATTTGGCCTGACTGCTGACTGTCTTTTCACAGTCAAAACGGTACCTAATATTGGAAAGCAAACTTGCAAATCAATAAACAAAAACAATCTGATTGTGGAGGTTCAGAGAAAGTGCTAAGAAAATGGTCAAGTGCTAATCAGATTTGAGGTGTATTACAAAAGAATGCCAGCCACATGCTTTCCGATTTTAGGATTCCTAACTGCTAAAAAGGCTGTGTTGTTCTTACCTTGCTCCACCCAACACATAAACAATATGAATAAGTATTTCCATTCTAGCCTAAGAATCCTCTCCTTATGCTTCTTAATCCTTTATTTCCTTCCTCAATTCAGTGAAAGTAAATGGAAGATAGCAATTTTAGCATCCTATAGAAATTTTGCAACTAACTCAGTTTTGTTTGTTTGTTTTTCTGATTTTTATTGTGATGGGGTGAAAGTTTACACAGTAAATTCATTTTCCATACAGCAGTTCATGCACATTTTATTTCACAACATTAACTGCAATTCCCCACAATGTAACAGCTCTCTTCCCACCTCCTGCCATTTTTGTTATGTGCTTTCTCATGGTGTCAGTTTCTTTGTTCCAATTTAATTTTCTATGCTGAGCTCGTTTTGTTTACGAATCATGTTATCACTTGTCTCACTGCTCTTGTTTTAGTATTTGCTGAATATTTATGCTGGTCCTCTTTTTTGATGTGAAGGTTTATCATTTTTCTTTGAGGTTACCCTGTGATTTATAGTTTTCTTCCCAAGTTTAGATCAGTCTGTTCTATTTTGTAGTTGTCTTGACTTCCCTACCATCTAGAAATTCTGTAACGATACAGTTTGTTCCCTCTTTTTGGTTTGTAGTTGTCCTCATTTGTCAACTGATGTCTCTGTTTCCCTGTTTACAATCTTGTAGGCTTCTCTACTTTGGATACTTCTGTAGCTGGGTTCATTTCTGGGTTATATTATCATGTGTGTTGTTGACTGTTGCTTCTCCGTTCAAATGGCACCCCTTAGCATCTCTTGTAAGGTTGGTCTGGTTTTAACAAATTTCCTTAACTTCTGCTTATCTGGAAATGTCCTAATTTCACCATCACATTTGAGGGACAATTTTGCTGGGCACATAATTCTTGGTTGGAAATTTTTCTCTTTCAGGATTTTATATATACCAGCTCATTGTCTTCTCATCTGCACGGTTTCTCTCAAGAAAACTGAACTTAGTCTTATTGGTTGCCCCTTGTAGTTAACTTTTGGTTTTTCCCATGCTACTCTCATGATTCTTTCTTTGTCTTTGGTTTTGCTAAGTTTGATGATGATATGTCTGGGTGATTTTCTTTTGGTGTCTATTCTGTTTGGGGTTCATTGGACTTCCTGAATGAATATATTTTCATCTTTCATCATACCAGGAAAATTCTCTTCCAACAAATCTTTGACAATTTTTTTTTGGTGGTTTTATTTGTCTCTTCCTGTTCTGTACTTCCAATTACACATAGATTATTCTTTTTGATGGTATCGCACATGAACCTTAGGCTTTCTTCTTTTTGTTCTGATTTTTTTTCTGATTGATCCTTTTCCAAAGATGTGTTCAGATATTTCCCTTTAATCTCCCTAATTCTGTCTTCCATTGATTCAATTCTGCTCCTTTGCCCATTCAATGTCTTATCTATTTCTGAAAATTTAGTATTAATTTTCTGGATTTCTGTATGTAGATTTTGTACTATTTCTGATTTTTCATTTGTTTTCTCATTTTGTTCTTGTACTGTCTTTTGAAATTGTTCTAGGGTTTTCTCTGTGTTTTCCTTGATCTGTCTCTCAATTCATTGAAGATACCTAAATATAATTCTTTTGAATTCCTTATCAGGGAGTTCCAATGCTGTATCTTCCTTAGGGATGTGTTCTGACTCTGTGTCCTGGTGCCTTGTATCTCCTGCTATATCTTGCTTCTTTGTGTAGACTGTGATGCTCTGTTATCTCCGAGGCATTGTGACATTTTTGTGTTTATACTTAATTGGTGATTGTATGTTGGAGTGACTTGCCCATGATTTTCATTTTCTTTGTTTTGTTTGTATGTTATCTATATAAGCAGGGTACTGTGCTCCTCTATTCGCTAGTTGACAGCACTTATACACTTACCACCTGTCCCCTTTCCTGTTGTCAGCCTCTTGTATGTCCCTGCTGATCTTGGCAAACAGAGCCTATTCTTAGGTTCCTGGAATTTGAATGAGAATGCTATCACTTTAAAATTAAAAATGGTTGCCACTTGTAAATATTCAAAATGGCTGCACCCTTGGTCATTTGAAATATCCAAAATGTCTACTGCTTCTAAACATTCAAAATGGCTACACCCTCAGTCACTTTAAATATCCAAAATGGCTGCCACATGTAAACAAACAAAATGGCTGTATCCTCTGGACAGCAGAAAGTCAACAGCTCAGGTTGTCTCCCTTCCTGTTGTTTCCCTTCCTAGTCATAGGCCACCAGTGCAGTTGTCCCTGCAGCCCTTGGTGACCAGGGTTGATCTTTAGGTCAATTCTCAGGTCCCAACACCACTTGGAAATATTCAGGCTGTTGGTCCCATCAGAGTAGCTGACAGTCCCCAGCTCTGACCATCTCTGTACTCACTGTTTTTGTTCAGGTTTTTCCACTAGTTGGTGCCTAATCCACTTCTGCATAGTTCCTTTCAAAGCTCAGGGCTCCAGGATTATCTTCTCTGTCTCTGGCAATTGGTTTTTCGTTTCTTTGTTGAAGAGGGTCTGTGTCACTCATCCACCTATTATTCCATCTTACTGGAAGTCCTCCTTTCCTTGACTTTTTACAATAGTGAGCTAACACAATATTTGTCCTTCTGTGATTGACTTATTTCACTCAGCATAATGTCTTCCAAGTTCATCCATGTTATGTGGCATTTCACAAATTCTACATTATTCTTTAGTGTTACATAGAATTCTATTGTGTGTATGTGCCTTAGTTTGGTTATCCATTCTTCTGTAAATAGACACTTAGATTGTTTCCATCTCTTTGCTATTGTAAATAATGCTGCAATGAATCCATTGTTATTGTTGTTAGGTGCTGTTGAGTCAGCTCAGACTCATAGAGACCTTAAGTACAACAGAATGAAACACTGCCCTATCCTGTGCTAGCTTCACAATACTTGCTATACCTGAGCCAATCGTTGCAGCCACTGGGTCAATCCATCTCATTGAAGGTCTTCCTCTTTTTTGTCTACCTTACCAAGCATAATATACTTCCCCAGGGAATGGTTCGACCTGACAAATGACCATAGTAGGTGGGACAAAGTTTCTCCATTCTTGCTTCCAAGGAGCACTCTGGCTACACTTCTTCCAGGTCAGATCTGTTAGTTCTTCTGGCAATCCATGGTACTTTCAGTATTCTTCACCAACACCACAACTTGTTGTATTATGAAGCAATTGAAAATACCATGACTTGGGTCAGGCTTACCTTAGTCTTTAAAGAGAAATTTTGCCCTTCAGCACTTTAAAGAGAACTTTTGCAGCAGATTTGCCCAGTGCAATACATCCTCTGATTTCTTGACTGCTGCTTCCATTGGTGTTAATTGTAGAACAAAGTAATATGAAATCTTTGACAACTTCAATCTCTTCTCCACTGATCATGATGCTGCTTATTGGTCCAGTCGTGAGGATTGTCATTTTCTTTATTTTGATGTGTAATCCATACTGTGAATTATAATCTTTAATCTTCATCAGTAAGTGCTTCAAGTCATCTTCACTTTCAGCAAGTAAAGTTGCATCGTCTGCATATCACAGGTTGTTAATTATTCTCTCTCTAATCTTGATGCCACTTTCTTCTTCATTTAGTCCAGCTTCTCAGATTACTTGCTCAGCATACAGACTGAATAAGTATGGTGAAAGAATACAACCCTGACATATTCCCTTCCTGATTTTAAATCATGCAGTATCCCTTTGTTCTATGTGCAGGTTCCTTATAAGCACAACTAAGTATTTTGGAATTCACTTTCTTCTTGATGTTATCCATAATTTGTTATGATCCACACAATCAAATGCTTTTGCATAGTCAATAAAACACAAGTAAACATCTTTCTGGTATTCTTTGCTTTCAGCCAAGATCCGTCTGACATCAACAGTGATTTCTCTCTTGCATTTCCGGAAGTTCTCTGTCAATATACTGCTGCAAATCTTTTTGAACTATCTTCAGCAAGATTTTACTTGAATGTGTTATTAATGATATTATTCAATAATTTCCACATTCTATGGGTTCACCTTTCTTTGGAATGGGTACAAATATGGATCTCTTCCAGTCAGTTGGTCAGGTAGCTGTGTTCCAAATTTCTTGGCATAGATAAGTGCAGGCTTCCTGCATGGCATCCATTTATTGAAACCTCTCAATGCGTATTCTGTCAATTCCTTGAGCCTTGTTTTTCGCCAATTCCTTGAGTGCAGCTTGTACTTAATCTTTCAATACCATTGGTTCTTGATCATTTGCCGCTTCCTAAATAAATGAACATCAAACAATTCATTTTATTTATTTATTTATTCTTTTGTCCTGCATTTCCTCAATTTGAGTATTGGTCCTCTGGTGCCCCATGGTCTATTGCTCTAAGGGATGTATTACCACAGAGTATGTGGGTGCATCATCCTGGGTTGAGTGATTTGCATGTACATCTTGTTAACTATTGGGCTGAGAGCCAACCCCTGGGGTGCATTTTATTCCAGGTGCAGAATGTATTAAGGGGCCATAATATTAGGGGTCTCATCAGATTTCATCTGACCAGTAATGCTGGTCATTATTGAGTTTTTGGATTTTGTTCCATGTTTTTCTTTCCACTCTATCCAGGATCTCCAGATTTGACTATTTCCTGAGTTGTTGCGATTGGTAGCCCTGAACCATTCAGTTCTTTTGGTCTCAAGGGCCATCGTGTCCTATGGCTGATTGCTTCCAAATGCCCCCCCCCCTTTTTTTTGCATTCTTCTTTGCTTCCGATGCTAGGAGACTATTAGCTGCATCTTAGATGGCTGCTTAAAAGCTTTTAAGACCCCAGTCGCTACTCAACAGTGTGGGATGTGGAATAAGGTTTTATGTATTTTGTTGTGCCAATTTTGTCTGGTGTCCCCCAGTAATATGGTACTAAGATGGTAGAGCTATTGGATCTCTCTCCCATAGCGTCTGGTTGTTTGTGAGGGATTACTCTGTGTCTTCTATTGTTTCTGAAAAGATTGCAGGTATTTTATATCACTGGTGTCTGTGCAAGATTAGCCTCAGATGAATCTATTCTTAGTCTAGAGTATACTCCTGTTCACTGACCCCCATCTGATCCTCTCAGGTGTTTATGTGTTTATCTATAGACTGATGTTTGGTGTTAATGTCAATGCAGTGTCATGGACACATTGGTTGGCATTAGCATCTATCATCTAACTCTTATGTGCACAATTTGGTGTACTCCTATTTCCTAATGTTATCATGGTGGTCATAGGGCCTTTCCATATATCCTTTTGACCAATTCATTTTAGTACAGTGACCTTGTGTATTCCTTCCATCTTCTTTTGATATTTCCTTCATCAGTCAATTGTTTGCCCATAGAATCTTTCAATATTGCAAATCAAGGTTTGAATTTTTTCTTCAGTTCTTTCAGCTTGAGAAATGTGAAATGTGTCCTTCCCTTTTGGTTTTCTAACTCAAGGTCTTCACACATTTCATTATAATAACTGACTTTGTCTTCTCGAGCTGCTCTTTGAAACTTCTGTTTAGTTTTTATCTTGTCATTTCTTCCATTTGCTTTAGCTACTTTCCAATCAAGAGCAAGTTTCAGTCTCTTTTGACAACTATTTTGGTCTTCTCTTCCTCTTCTGTCTTTTTAATGACCTTTTGCTTTCTTCATGTATGATGTTCTTGATGTCATCCCACAATTCCTCTGGTTCTCAGTCATTAGTATTCAATGCCTCCAATCTATTCTTTAGATGGTCTCTAAATTCAAGAGGTATATAATCAAGGTCATATTTTGGATCTTGTGGACTTGTTCTAATTTTCCTTAGCTTCAACTCAAACTTGCACATGAGCAGTTGATGGTTTGTTCCACAGTCAGCTCCTGGCATTATTTTGGTTGAAGATACTTAGCTTCTCCATTGCCTTTTCCCAAAGGTGTAGTCAGTCTGATTCCTGTGTACTCCATCAGGAAAAATCAATGTGTACAATCACCATTTATCTTCTTGGAAAAAGGTATTTGCTATGAATGAGTCACTGGTCTTGCAAAATTCTATCAAGCAATCTCCAGTGTCATTTCAATCATCGAGGCCATATATTCTAACTACCAGTGATTCTTGTTTTTGCATTCCAATCACCAGTAATAATCAACACATCTTGATAGCATGTTTGGTCAAGTTTAGACTGTGTAAGTTGGTAAAAATCTTTAATTTCCTCATCTTTTGCTTTAGTGGTTGGTGCATAAATTTGAGTAATAGTATTAACTAGTCTTCCTTTTAGGTATATGGATATTATCTTATCACTGACAAAATTTTACTTCAGTATAGTTCTTGCCACATTTTTTGTGATGATGGGTACCACGCCATTCCTGTTCATTTGTCATTCCCGGCATAGTATATCATATGGTTGTCTGATTCAAAATGGCCAAAACCAGTCCATTTCAGCTCACTAATGCCTAGAATATTGATCTATATGCATTCCATTTCATTTTTGACAACTTCCAATAATCCAAGATTCATACTTTGTATATCCCATGTTTGATTATTAATGGATGTTTGCAGCTGTTTCTTCTCATTTTGCATTGTGCCACATCAGCAAATGGAGGTCCCAAAAGCTTTCCTCTATCCATATCATTAAGGTTGACTCTGCTCTGAGGACCAGCTCTTCCCTAGTTGTATTTTGAGTGTCTTCTGACCTGAAGGCCTTATCTTCTGGATCTCTATTGGACAATGTTTCAGGGCTATTCATAAAGTTTTCCAGTACTGTCACTCCTCCGAAGGAAGGTTGGGCAATCTGCTTTTGTAGTGATATTGCCTTGGAAACCCAAGGAGGGGTCACTATGAGTCAGGTCTGACTCGACGACACATAACAACAACAACATATCAGATAGTATTTCACTGCTATTCATAAGGTTTTCACTAGCCAATTCTTTGGGAATTGGATGGCCCCTTTCTTTTTACATGTCTATCTTAGTCTGGAAACTCCGTTGAAACCTGTCCACCATGAGTGACCCTGCTGGTACTTGAAATACTGGTGGCATAGCCTCCAGTCTCACAGCAACTTGTAAGCCACCACAGTATGACAAACTGACAAACACATGGCAATGAACATGGATGTAAATATATTTGGTCTTATACTGGCTCTCACTTCTTTAGTATATATACCTACTAATGGGGTTGCTGGATCAAATGGTATTTCTAATTCTATATTTTTAAGGAATCCCCCTCACTGATTTCCACAGTTGTTGTATCATTTCACTGTCCCAGCAGCAGTGCACGAGAGTCCCAATCTCTCTACATCTTCACCAGCATTTGTTACTTTCTGTCTTGTTCAACTTTGCTATTAGTATGGGGGTGAGATGGTATCTCGTTGTTGACTTGATTTGCATTTCTCTGAAAATGAACAGCAAATGCATTTCTCTGGCTAATGATGCTGAACATTTCTTCATGTGTTTGTGGCCACTTCAATATCTTACTTACTGAAGTGTCTATTCATGTTTTCTTCCCATTTTTAATTCAATTGTTTGTCTTTTCTATAAATTTTAGAGATAATTCCCTTGTCAGGTATGACATTGTCAAATATTTTTTCCCAATCTATGTATTCTCTTTTTATTCTTTTAGATAAGTCTTTTGAAACTCATACAAATTTAATTTTTAGAAGGTGCTAATCATCTATTTTGTCTTCTCCTGTTTGTGCATATTGGGTTATGCCTGATGGTCTATTTATGCCATAAATTAAAAAAAAAAAAATACTCACAGCCATCGAGTCGATTCCAACTCCTAGTGACCTCCATTGGGTTTCTGAGGCAGTCAGTCCTTACGGAAGTAGGTTGCCTCAGCTTCCTTTTGTGGAACAGCTGGTGGGATTGAAGTACCAATTTTCTGGTTAGCACTCAAATGCCTTTGGCACTGCACCACCAGAGCTCCGATGGCATAAATTGGGGCCCCTAAATTTTCCCCTATTTTTTCCTTGAGGAACTTTATAGTTTTAGGTTGCACAGTTGTCTTTGATCCATCTTGAGCTAGTTTTTGTATATGGTGTGAGGTATGGGTCTTGTTTATTTTTCTGCAAATGGATAACCAGTTTTGCCAGCACCATTTGTGGAAGAGAGTTTCTCTTCCCCCATTTAATGGATTTTAGTCCTTTGTCAAAAATCACCTGACCATAGGTCGATGGATCTATTTCTGGGTTTTCAATTCTATTCCACTGATCTATGTGTCTGTCATTGTATCAATACCAGGATCTTTTGACTTCTGAGGCTGTATAGTTGGTTTTGAGATCTGGGAGTGTGAGATCTCCTACTTTGTTCTTCTTCAATAGTACTTTGCTTATCTGAGGTCTCTTTCCTTTCCATGTAAAGTTGGTGATTGGTTTATCCATATCATGAAAGAATGTTGGTGGGATCTAGATTGGGATTGCATTGAATGTATAGAATGCTTTGGATAGTATAGATATTTTCACAATGTTAATTCTTCCTATCCATGAGCATGGTATGTTCTTCTGTTTATGCAGATCTCTTATGGTTTCTTAAAGTAGTGTTTTGTAGTTTTCTTTGTACAAGTCTTTTGTGTTGCCAGTAAGATTTATTCCCAAGTGCTTTATTTCTTTGGTAGTTATTGTAAATGGTATTGATTTCCTTATTTCATTTTCAACACTCTCTTTGCTGGTGCAGAGGAATCTAAGTGATTTTGGTATGTTGATCTTGTATCCTGCCACTATGTTAAATCTTTCACTTGGTTCCAGCAGTTGTCTTGCTGAGTCTCTTGGTATATATAGGATTGTATCATCAGCAAATAGGGATAGTTTGACTTCTTCCTTACCAATTTGAATGCCTTTGGCTTCCCTTTCTTGCCTTATTGCCCTGGCTAGGACTTCCAATAAAATGTTGAATAGAAGTGGTGATAGAGGGCATCCTTGTCTGGTTCCCATTCACAAGGGTTTCAAACTCTCTCCATTGAGAACAATGTTGGCTGTTGGTTTTGTATATATGATCTGCATTACGTTAATGAATTTCCCATCTATTCCTATTTTTCTGAGAATTTTTAGCAGGAATGGGTGTTGGATTTTATCAAATGTCTTTTCTGCGTCTATTTATATCATGTGGTTCTTTTTCTTTATGTTACTTACATTGATTTTTCTTTATCAACTTACATTGATTGTTTTCTTAACATTGAACCATACTTGCAAAGCTGGTATTAACCCCAATCAGTCATAATGTATTATATTTTTTGATATGTGCTAAAGGGATAAGAGGCCACATCTACTGACCTCCTCTCACCCCACAAGAGGAAGACAGGATCACCATCAAATAACCCAAGGCCTATTCTACTAGGCCAGACATGCTGCCTCCCTCCAGCCCTTTCACCAACTGTTCCTCCCAAAGCACCCACCACCTCTCTCCTGGGTTTGATAATTCACTGCAGTGGCCACACAGAACTCACAGATTATGGGGTTTACTAGGGAAGCACCAGGCTATAATTCAAGTTCAGGAAAAATGCTCGGTCTCTCTCCCAGCCTGCTGTCTCTCAGCCAACAGTCTCTCACAGTCTCTCTCCCAGCAGTGTGTGTCCCTCGGTGTCTCACTCAGCAATGCATGTCTCTTGTGTCTCTTTCCCAGCAGCAAGTGCCTCTCAGGAGCACATGTCTCTTTCAGCAGCACATCCTTCTCCACCAGCAGTCAGAGAGAGATAATTCTGCCTTTAGGAGGCATCCTTTTGAGCCTGGCCAAGTGGCCAAACTAGCCAGTCATAACATCAGAATTCTAAGCACCTGAGAGAGAGCAAACTTCCCAGAACATGGTTTTGTGCCACTCCCAAAAGCAATACCTCAGGTGGATAACTTTTACAATCAGGAGCTCCTCAATTGCTCACAGCAAATTCCACCATGGAGTTTACAAAGACTTATGGCTAGAAAAGCCAAACCAGTTAATTTACTACAGTGCAGGCCACCCCCTGGCTTTTCTAGCCATTAAACCTTTTATACTTCAAAAATTCAAATCCCCTTCACCATCAGTTTAAGAATAACAGCACCCATGACAGTGTGCAAGCCAGCCACTTCATGCCTTTATCTCCCCCCATGTTAAATAGCCAATTTCTAATTTGCCCATCCCTATCAAACCAGTACTCTGAGGAGACAAGCATGGTCCTTTCTCTCTGGAGAATCTTCTGTTCTGCTTGGAAACTTCAGGCATCTGGATCCATAAACACACAAAGTCCAGCCCAGTGCAATCCATCAAATTGCAGCAACTTAACACCATCTCAGTGTCAAACATCTTC